>NW_022991188.1:1429379-1587360 GCF_902827175.1 Gymnodraco acuticeps
CCCACAACATTTAGTTTAAATATTTTTCTCACCTTAAAAGAAGTCCTCAACGATAAGGGAAACACTGAGATGCTTGATCAACACGTCCTCTTTTTATTTGGCTTAACCTAATTCCCTGCCTGCATGCTGCACCTACTTCAACTCAAACCCTTTTTCTTGGTGTTCTGCAGTTGTCAAGGATGAATAACATCAATGGACTTCCGTACCACTTTCATAGGAAGAGACCATAGTTTCTAAGATTTTAGTTAAAAACTCAGCCGTGCATTGTACCTGGATTGTTTTTAAGAAAATGACCAGACTGACTGATCAGACAATTGTCTGACCGATCAAGTAATACATTACATGTTTATATCCACAGAGCTTTCCACAAAAGTCTTTGTAATATATGCATAGCACTATCCGGAAACCTTTAGCAGTACTGTGACCAGTAAATGCTTAACCTACAAAGTCCATTTCACCATATCAGCATGTTTTGCCTGTGATAGTTGATGATCCAACACAATTAAAATTGCGAGACAGCAAACATGACCTCCACCTACCATCTGCTGTGATGAAGGGGTTAGTGTTGGAGTTTAAGCCAAGGCTAGAAAAGCCACCAGTAGCAAGGTCACCACCAATGTCCCATGTCGATGTGTTGCCAGCTTCAAAGTCTACATCTGCACTAGTGTTGAGATAAGTATTTGCTTCATTGCCATCAAACTCAGCACCTTTAGACACTTCAGATTTGGGATCAGTTTTCCCTTCAGTGTTTGACTCTACAAGCAGAGAAGAACTGGTACCGCTGAACCCCTTGGGGCTGAGGGGCACTGAAAGCACAATGCCACCTGGCTCCTTCTCCATCTTAGAGCCCTCCACTGATAACTCTACTGGTGACAGAGGGAAGCCAGTATTGCAGTCCTTCAGCTGTGGGAATGGGGAGAGGCTGAGGCGAGGCTCAGGTGGGGACTGCCTCAGGTCGTTTTGCGTGGCGCCCGCTGCTGAGAGGGTGGGCAAAGGGGTCTGGGGCTGATCTTCAGCGACAGTAAGCGAGCGCTTCATGGAGTGTGGTGAACGACGTGGACCACCCATGGGTAACACCAGCTGGTCCATTCCGGCCTCATCTCCACTTGGGTACTTATCAGGTAGTTCAAGACTGGTTGGTACCAACAGGTGGGAAGATTCTGACATTGCGCGACGCATAGCCTTCCTCTGTTGCTCAGCTCGCCCCATAAAACAGGGCTCTAACTCTTCATCCTCTTCTTCTATCTCTTCCTCCTCACTGTTGTCCCCTGAAGAGCCATCTGATAATTGTTGGGCCCCAAGGGCTGCCCCGGCTCCAGCCAAAACCTCATCGCCCGTCTCCAAAATGTTGTCTTTGACAACTCCAATGACACAGTAGTTAGGGGCCACCTGGGGCATGGCAACCTTTGGACTATATTCAGCAAAACTGGAGTGGTTCCATGGCTCAGATGGTAAGTCACCATCTACTGGGCTAGCTTCCATCAGTGAGACTCCAATTTGGTGTGTAGGAATAGGACCAATGGGTGATGACAGCTCCATACGCCTGGCTGGAGATCCAGGAACTGGTGGCAGGGAGACATTGCTGATACCGCCACATCCTAGGGCAGAGGGTAGTCTGCCTGGGAAAGCTGGGGAGGGTGATGGGGAGGAAGATAGAGGGCTGTCTGGGCTTTCCCCTGCACTGCCCAGTGATGCGTTACCAAGCGAGGTGCTTCCAGAGATGCCCCCAACCCTGCCCTGCACCTTCAGCTCCGCATCCATGCTGCCCCTGCCAGGCTGCTTGAAGAAGCACAGCTTGTCTTCATCTGTCAGTCCAGTCGGTGTCAGAGCCCCGACACCTACCATCAAGGCCCTCGGGGGGCCCATATCCATGCCTAAGGGGGGCTGCCAATCCCAGCTCTGAGCTGGCCCGGTGGGCGCCAGGGACGGCACCTTACACAGCTCACTGTACTCTGAGAAAGGAGAGCCAGGCTGCTGATTGGAGAGAGAAGACATGGTGTCTCCTTTTTTTCTGTTCCTTCCCCTTCCTTTGTTTCACAGGCTGTCTTTGTCTCAGTATTAGGTGTTTAAAGGCAGTCTTCACCACTTATCTTCCCTTCTCTCCTTCTTTCCTTTGTTGTTCTGTGCTGTTGTTCTTTTGTTGTTCAGTCTCTCAGGTGTGCTCTGTGTATGCGCGTGGAGTCTCTTGTGCTGAGCCTTCCGCTCTGAACTCAAACACACACTGAGCGTGAACTGCGTGTACAGATCTCTCCCCTGTTCCCCTCCCTCTTTCTCTCTCTCTGTTTGGTTCACTCACTGATTAGTACAGTAGTCATGTGACCCAGTTGTGGCTTTCAATTGGCTGCTAACAGAACTCAGATCCCACCCACTGTGGTGGAACGAGTAAGCCCCCTCCCTTCTAGTTTTTTCTTTCACTCCACATGTTGTCCCCCCAACCTCTTTCTTTCTCTCTTACGGAAAAAGTACAACGTGTACGTACACACACACACACACACACAATGTTTTTATAAGCGTGCATGCATCCTACCAGACTAGACAACCTAAGCATGTGTGTATGTGCAAAACTACAACTGCACCCAGCCAGTCCAATCTAAGCATGGTATGAGAGAGAAGAAGAGGAAAATAGGGGGGTGTGGGATGAAGTGTTATAGAGGACAGGGATGAGGAGTAAAGCCTCTGGTAAAGAGACCTTGTTTCTTTCAGAATGCATCTGGTTACATGTTGAGAGGAGGACTCCGTAACCCCCTATATGACCGCATTCTTATACAGACACGTTGATATTTAAATACAAAAAACACTTTTTGTTAGTACATATATACAATGCCTCCACCAGTTTATCCACCTGGGTTACGATTTAGCCACGTAGCATGTAAGGAATATTCATTAAAGTCAGACATGCTCATACATGCACAAAGACAGTCACACACACATCATTCTGTATCGCTCCGACGGACACACCGAGTCGAGCCTGTAAGCATTTAACAGCAACTCAGCTTGTCGTGTTGCACAGAAACACTTTCAGTTTCATTTTTGTTATTCTGTCTTCCTGATCGCACCAAAGTTGTGATTTCGATTGGGTTACAGTGATTTACAGCAATATGGGGTGTTTCTAGAGTAACATGGGATAAGGAAGCTTGCAACTGAAATCTGTCTGCTACAAAAACTTTAATCCAAAACACCATATTTTGACTAATAGTGGCCTTTTTAACTCAGCTATAGTATATTTGATCATGTTATCCTTTTTTTCTCATTCCTGTTTGAACTTGCACGTTTACCTTCTGTCTTGATAAACCAAATAACACTTTGACATATGTACCACTCTGGTGCTCTAAAGTTGTATTTTGAAAGAATACTGACATAAATAGTTTGACTTTGATAGGTATTATTTAGTGTCAATGCAACTTAACACTTTCTGCACAGATTCTCACATTGAAAGCTTCAATATCAACACAAGGCACATCCACAGAATCCTTGCAGGTTCTGGGTAACAAAAATCTGTATTATATATTTAAAATACAAGTGTACTTGATAATTTCAGATAGGTTAAATAACATTACTCATAGTGAGACATAAATATACCTAACAAACATGCCATTTGTGTGTTAAATATGTGCATCAGATGGTGTCAATATATAATTTTATGATTTGAATCATACGTAAACTGTCAGAGGGAATGTTCCATGTATATGGATCATCGGATGTATTTTAGGGAAAGGTCACTATGTGAAGAGAAAGCAAGGGATGGAAAGAGTGAGAGAGATTTGGTTTTTGTCCTGGGCTGAGCTTTGTGTGTGTGTGTTTCTGGCCAGTGCCAGTCAAAATGGCCGGCGGTTACAGGCGTTCCCTTGGTCGTCGGATTGGACTGATGGCTGGATGTCTGTCTGGAACAGTGATTTGTAAAAGGCAGACAGGCAAACAGGGACAGTGCGAGGAATGGCGGGACAGAGGGTGAGATGGGGATACAGGCAGATGAGGGCAGAAAGATGGAGGTAAAAGCAAATAATAGGTCTGACTGTTGGCCAACTTTGGGAGGAGAAGAGAAATAAAATAAAGATGTATTTAGGGCAGCCCGACAAGAGGCAGGACAGAATAGGGCGAATACAAATAAAGTATAAAAGCAGTAAGTAGGTGACAGATATAGAAGCAGGAAAAAAACGGAAGATTGGAGTGTCAAGGGAGGGTGAAAAAATAAGTTGAAGAAGAAAGGCAAATAGGGGAAAATTTAATAAAAAAGGCAATAAAGGAAGTGAGGGTGAACAGGAAAGCTGGACTTGAAGGAAGGTGGCAGCATTGGTGTGGGTGCACATGTCGTCCTGTGACACACCATGAACAGGACAGGACTAGGCTGAAGGGAACAATGCTTCTGTCTGGTCTGTCTAATGCATCATGCCATTTGCTCTAACAAACAAAAGCCTTTGAAAAGTTCTTTTTTCGCCTGCTTTCAGATGTGGAGGTTCTTTGGAGCAGTTGCACTGAATGTCAATGAAGTGCATTGAATGATATATCAATCCACACACACGTTTGTCCTTTCAGGGCCCTTTACATAAACAAAAACTATCTATACTATAAGACTAGGCTTTACTAATTCCAGTGCCAATATCAAATCCATTTGAGCTATGCCAGAAACCTACAAAAATACAGGTTAGATTAGATAGATATATATTTGTTATACTATTATATAAATAGATATATAATCCCATTCTTACCTGACAGGTTGTTATTATTTAATTTCCAGCAAGCCAAATATAGTACTTCCAATTCCAAATCAGTCTAACAATGTAATGGCATGGCAGAGATATTTTCTTGTTCCTCATGCGTTGAAGCCTGTTTAGGTTTTTAAGGGCTGAGCTTCTTTTGTATTTGTTTCGAGAGCTTTTCATCTGATTTACCATGTTCATGAAAACACAACATCATGTAGGACAACAAGATCCAGGAGTTGTTTTGGCAGAACCCAGTGAATGGTGGGACTTTGCTTCAGGCATGTGGCATTTCCATGAAGGTGCATGCAGGTTTGGTATTTTGGTGACCCACCATGAGCTTGACTTCCAGGAAGTGTCAGGCGATGTGCAGCAGGGGGTGTGTCAGTAACAATCAGGCAGCGGGTTTGCACTTATTGTTTGGGGCTAATGTTGTGTTTTCTCCATATGATGCCTGTTTGACCAGGTCATCTTCAAAAGTTTTCCTAAGAATTTGGCGAATTATTTGGTGCAAAAAAAAGTACTGCATGCACATTCAATATTATATCAGGTGTGTGGGCCAAATAAAATATCTTTATCCTATTAGACATTTGTATTCAATTTGAATAAATAGCACACATATTCTAGAGTTATGGCCAGACAAAGTGACCTTGACGTTTGACCACCAAATAAACATTTTCTAAATCAGTTCACCTTTCAGTGAAAGTTGACGTTTGTCACACACAACATTCACAAATATGGAATAGATCTAAAAAACATAACGCCTCCGGCCACAACAGTTTTTGTCAAAATAAACGCCAGTTTATGCCCACCAATAAAGTATATCTGACACATTATGTGGTCAATGGGTTCAGGAGATTGGAGTCCGATCGATCGGCCGCCGATCGATATCGGCCGATACTCACTCTATGCCGATCAATCGGTGCTCTCTAAAAATGCCAATCGCGAGAGCCGACGACATGACGTAAAATGATGACATAAAATACATGACACTTTTCTCTGTGCGCGGCAAAACAAGCTCGCCAAAATAGCTTCACCAGTCTGGCAGTATTTTAAGGTGTACGAAAATGACATTAAAATAGCGGTATGCAACGTGTGTGAAGCAGAAATCCTGCAGCTCCACCCGCTGTGACGGACCGGTGAGCGGAGCAACACACACTAATCCCCTAATCGCACCAGGAGCGTCTGCGCTGCGGCTGCGGCTGCGGCTGCGCCGCACTGCGACCTCCTCCTGCGACCTCCTCCTGCGTCCTAACAGACCAGGCGCGTTTCAAAACGTTGCGGAAGCGGAGCGTCGTGTGTGCAGCCTCGCAGTTGTTGGATGAACATTCCACTTCCTGCCTGCGCCACGCTGCGCCGCGTCAAAAATAGGATTCATCCTATATTTTAGAAATTCCTTGCGGCGAGGAGCTTCTGGGACGCTTCGAGCCGCGGCGCAGCGTGTCTGGTGGAATAGCACCCATTGACTAGAGTGGCCGCGATCACTAAAAACGCCGCAGCCGCAGCGCAACGCAGCGCAGACGCTCCTGGTGGGATTAGGGGGTAAGAGTTAGACCTTACACACTTAGCCATTTTATCTACCTCTGGAACTAGCTAAACTAGTTCTTCACTGTCAGGGTCACTCATTACTAGATCAGTGAGCTGCATGAGATACTGACAGGCTGTCAGGAGAGAGAGAGGGGGAGAGAGGAAAAGCTCCCGTGTTATTACCCAAAGTTAATGTAAATTTGAATAATGCACTTAATTTGAATGTAATAATTATTTTGGTTGTTGTTTGTGGAAGCACCAGTAAATGAGCCCCAATGAGCCTCACATCACATGGATGATCCCCATAGGCCACTCGATCGGATCGGCGATCGGATCGGCATCGGCCGATACTGATTCCGGCGATCGGCCCCAAAATTGGCGATGGGGAGCATCCCTATTGTCCACCCATCAATCTATTTTAAACAGCTCGCCCACATGTTTGGACAACATTAAATGGTAGCCTGTCCCCACAGTTGGAAAACATGCCTGCCTACAGTCACATCCACTCCAGCCTGCTCCATTCCCCAAGACAGTCCGTCTTTTTGCATCACAAACCCTGATCCCAACATCACCAAACCAAAGTCACTGTCACTTTTACTTATCACACCTGCACAAGAAGACAGGGAGGCAGGTGTGGACAGACAGGTTGTTAGGTGGACACGTTGGCAGGTGGCAGAAGTTGGTTTGCTGTCTTTGCCTTTATTTTTCATTTTAAGTTTCCTCTTTCCCTGTCTGCTTGGCGTTTGTACACAACTGACACCAGAGTCCCATGGGGACAAACAACCCGCCAAATGGATGACCTCACCCTGTCTGACTGGTTGTCTGGCAAAGACACAAAAAAACACATACACACTATACAAAGTGTTATATAATCCCACTGGGTGACAGAAGTGTTGTGCCTAATGGCCCATGCAGACTACCAGGAAGGCATACAGCCAAACTAAAGCTGTGGCCTATAAAGGGCCACCTTTAAATGGCCTCAATGATTCAGGGTGAAAACTGATAGGAAACAGCTTTGTTTAGCACAAAATAACATTAAAGTTTATTAAATATACTGCCAGGTTCCTCTATTGTATTTTGTTATATCAATACATCCATATCTAAATGGAGATAAAATCCTGGCTGAGCCAAAACTTCCTCACCCTCAATGAGAGCAAGACCGAGGTCATCTTTTTTGGACCCCAACCAACAGTCTCCCCGGTTGATATTCTGGGCTCCCTCAATAAAAATATCCTCCTCTCTGTCATGAACCTTGGAGTGACCTTCAACAGCGCCTTTAAATTTGATAAGCAGGTTAGTACTGTAGTCAAGACCTGCTTTTTCAAAATACGACTATTGGCTAAGACCAAATCGTTTTTATCTTTTAAAGACCTAGAAAGGGTTATTAACGCCTTTGTTACCTCGAGACTGGATTACTGCAATGCTCTGTATGTGGGTATGGATCAGGCCTCATTTAGACGCCTCCAGCTAGTTCAGAACACAGCTGCACATCTTCTTACTGGCCATAAAAAGCGTGACCATATCACCCCAATTCTGGCCTCACTGCACTGGCTTCCAGTTCGGTTCAGAATAGATTTTAAACTCCTTTTATTTGTTTTCAAAGCCCTAAATGGGCTGGCTCCTGCCTATATAGCCGAACTCCTTCATCGCTACACCCCAGGCAGAGCCTTAAGGTCGGCTGATCAGCTGTTGCTGGTAGTGCCTAAGACCAGACTCAAAACCCGAGGGCATCGAGCTTTCGCAGCGGCTGGCCCTAGGCTCTGGAATACTTTGCCCCTCCATGTGAGGTCGGCCCAGACCCTGGGGGTTTTTAAATCAACACTTAAAACTCACTTTTTCTCTCTGGCTTTTGTTTAATTATTTATTTATTTATTTATCCTCAGAATTGATACTATTTTTAATATTACTAAATGTTATTAATATTTTTGGGGTTTCAGTTTTTTATGATTAGTAGGTTGGGGGCGGGGAGACCTTAGAGAAGGTTCTGACTGGTTGCTTGGAGCTGAGTTGGTATAACCCTGAATTAGATTAGAACATTTTAGAAATATGAGGAATAACCTCTTGGTTTTATAAACCATTTTGTAATTACTTCTTCATCCATTTTTGGATCTCTGCTGGGTTTTCTTTTAAAACCCTAAACCCCCCCTTGGGCTTGGTCCCTCCCCTCTCCCTCTGCGGATCTAAGGTCCGGTAGAGGGGAATGGGGAACAGAGTCGCTTATCCAGGCGGGGGAGTGCATCTGACGAAGAGATAGGTTGTTGTGCTCTCTATCTCTGTTTCTTATCCTACATTTTCACCCTGGACTAGAGGGAAAGCATTCTTGGATGCCTTTTCAGCTCTGTTTCTTACTATATTCTTCCTACCCCGTTTACCTTGAACTATTCTAGGAGAGTGTGTTGACGTTGACTCGTTGGGCCTTTCCTCCTGTACTTGTTTGTTCCCCAGTTCTTTCCTTTAACTGAATCTAGGAGAGGGCATTTAGGCCTCTCTACTTCCTTCTTTTGATTAGTTTAGTTTTTCACCCCCTTTCCCTTGAACTAATTTATACGGGAGAGTGCATTTACGTAGTCACGTTGTGCCTCTCGGCGTATACTTTGACTTTCTGTCTCTTTGGAGAGTGCTAGTACGTTGGATACGTTGGGCTTTTTCACTGTTGTCCCTCTTCACTAGTATCCCATGTCCCCTCTTCATAATTTGGGTCTTCATAATTTCCACCACATTCTAAGGGGAAGCATGATGGTGCCTTTTCTTTTCAATTTCTGGCTTTGTGTTTCTTCACCTCTTACTCGTTTAATATTTAGGAGAGTGCATTTACGTAGTCACGTTCTGCCTCTCTTCCTTTGTTTCTGGCTATTCTTTTCATACCCTTGTTTCTCTGAGAAGAGAAGAAATACTATTCTAAAAAGGAGCTGACACATGGTGTCTCTTCACTTGTACACTTGAGGGGTCAGAGTTCATATGGTGAGGGATTCCATGAGCGATATGCGCCGGCCTGTGCCTTGGACTTCTAATAGAACTGCTCGGGTCTTGATAGATTGAGTGGGGAAGTTCATGAGATCTTTCTAGAGGGTTATCAAGAATAACTTTTATCCAATGACCTTTTCCCTCTCTGTCTGTGTCTATGTATTCTCTTGTTCCGATTAACCCAGCCAAATCTTTTTTCTTGTTTTGTATCTATATCTATGCCGGGATCCGGAGTCGAGGCTGATCCTCTTGCTTTAGTCCTGTGTCTTGGATCCTCTATCCCGAGTTCTGGATTAAGTCGTGGACGTTTCGGGTCGTGGTTGAACCTGTCTCTGCGGTCCTGCCTTGGGTCTCGCCATGCTGCTTCCCTGATGGCTTCCTCAGGATTGTAGCTGACATCCTCGTGGATTCATCTTCTTATTACAGACACATGCATTTCCTAACATTCGGTCTATATGCTGTAAAATGTATTATCTCTTCGATTTACACACGGCATCTATTGCACGTCTGTCCGTCCTGGGAGAGGGATCCCTCCTCTGTTGCTCTCCCTGAGGTTTCTTCCATGTTCCCCTTAAACTGTGGGTTTTCTCTGGAAGTTTTTCCTTGTACGATGTGAGGGTCTAAGGACAGAGGGTGTCGTTTTTCTCATACTGATATTCTGAACAATCTGTGCTGTTGTATTTGCTGTAAAGTGTCTCTACTGTAGGCTAATTTTATTATATGTACAGCACTTTGGCTCGACCAAAAATCGCTTATAAATGTGCTATATAAATAAAGCTTGATTTGATTTGATATCATTTATGATATTCCTGTCTTCACAATTTCACATTTAAGGTTTTTTATAACTTAACTCGTCAAGCTTTGTTGTCATGTCTTGTTTCTCCCCTTGTTCAGCCTGCTTTTTTGTGTAATGAGGCTATGCTATACATTCCGGTGCAAGTCATTTATGATCTGTTGTCAATTTTAAAACTGCGGTACAGCTGGTCAGCTAAAAAAGTGAGGAATTTCTCTGCTCGGGCATAAAACAAGGGATTTTTTTCTATATGCTCCTTCACCCTTGAAAGGCAGCAATAGAAATAAGTAGTGATAATAGCTAGGTGTGATGAGAAAAGGCTTAACTCAGCAGGGGATGTTAGAGCAATGTATGATCGAAGGAGAGTCTTTAGTGTTGTCTATTTATAGCTCAATAGCATCTCCTTCTCAGCCCGTCACAACACCCCCATCCTCGCTAAACATCCATTGTTTCCTTCGTGGCCCTTCTTCCCTTTAGTCGCCAAAGCAACTGCCTTCTGTTGCTATAGCAACTGGCTCATCATTGGTGTGCCAGCTCAAGCCATGTGGGGGGTTGGGGGAAATGGTTAAGGGGGGATTGTTGGTGGTGATGGTGGGGGTATATTCTCAAGACTCATGGAAGATTGTGTGTGTGCGCGTGCATGTGTGTGTGCGTGTGTGTAAGAGAGAGGAGGAGGATGGGGTTTATTAATACGCTACGCACCCTGGGGAGGGTATTCCTCTATGCTAATCTACGCTGCCTCTTGCTACAGGTCAAAGAGTTTATTCCATTCAGTGGTGTCTATGTGAGAATGACAGCCAACAGGCAAGAAAGAAGTTCCTTCGAAACCAGTCCGATATTAGAGCGATAAACGCAAACATCTGTACAAGGCTAACGCACATGATGATCCACAAAAAGGGGAAGACAAGACATAAAAATAAAGAAGAAGGTAAATACAAACGCAGACAAAGAGAAGCTGGTTGTAAGTTTCTTCAAGGTTGTGTCTTCCTGGTCGAATGTACTTATTGTAAGTCGCTTTGGACAAAAGCGTCAGCTAAATGCAATGTAATGTAATGTAATGTAAAAGTGATACAACCTTAAAACACCAAATTCAAGTAAAAGTAAAAATCTTCCTTCATTAAAAAACAGATCAGCCCAATGTCCTTGAAGGGTCAATTTATAATTTTTTTCAGAATCTTTTTTTTTATCATCACATTGTTACCTTCCCATACTGGTGCATGTGTGTAGTTGCTTCTAGTGTTGTAACTGTTGAGGTGGAGCTTTAACTGAGCTAGCTTTTTTAATCTTTAACAATGCAGTGTAATTTATAAGCTCACGATAAGGACATTTAAAAAAGAAAAAAAAGGTAAAATCTCATTATATGCAGTAACTAAAGAAATCAGCTAGTTAAGTAATAAGTACTTCACTTTTGTCTAAGGTTAAAGGTGGGGTATGTAATTTATTTCAGAAACACTTTTTGTTATATTCCATGGAATGCTCTTAACATCCCCATAGCAATGAATATATTAGATAGATGCTTTGACAATAAATACATCTTATTTAAAAAAAGAAAATCTGTGGAAGCCGTAGCTCTGTAAATGACCAATCATTTTAGCCGGCCCGGCTAAAATAACTGGATGGCCTACCTGCCTGTCAGCCTTCCATCTGTGCACAAACTCGTGTGTGTTGGAGGAGGGGCTCTGTAAGGAAGTGGCAGATTTTTTCCGGTTGTGTATTTTCAAATTCTAGCTGGTTTCTCTAAAAAATGATCTACCCCACCTTTAACTTCTAGATAAAAAAAAACATAAAAGTACCATTAGCCAAAGGAATGGTCTATCATTTTAGTATTTCCATCTTTTCAGCACACCACATGATTTTTTCCCCCTAGTTCCTCAATGTGTTATTCATTGTCATACATTTTCTTGCATGCCTTGGTGATAAAAATAATTTGCCTAAATAGTGCATAATTGAGAGAGGAGAGCGTCTTATTCAGTTTTATTAATTAATGACATAATGCCCTGCGGCTCTAGTATTCCCTATGAAGCAGCTGCAACTGTCCAATCTAAGTTCATTATTCATTAAAACCGTATATGGCACCCACGGCCAACAAAGACATACAGTATGTACTCAAACCCATTGCTGTCTCTCTGTCACAAAAACCACTGCCTCTGTTTACAATATTTTCCACCACAACCATCAAATATCCTGGAACAGTATTCTGCTCCTCCTACCATGACCCTCATTATCCCGGAGGGCATGCAGTCTGTTGGTTTCTGATGGAGAGCACAGAGCGGCGGCTCCTTAAACCAAAAGCTAATTGGACGAGGAACCATGCTGTGGTTGTAATTTAATCTGCAGAAAAAAACATGAGGGAAAATATTAAATGTTACATTCGTTTTTACATTCATACTTTTAGGTTCCACTTTATCACGGGTTTGATTATGCAGCAGAGAACTTATTACTTGTAGGATATACATATTTTTATATATTTGGGATTGTGGGAAACGGCATTTTGATCTGTTTATTTATACATACAAACTGAAAGTTGGACAATAAAGTTGACTTTGATTTCATTTTCATTTCAAACCTTTATTTACCCAAGTGTATCCCATTGAGATCATTGATCTCTTTTTCAAGGGAGACCTGCTCAAGTAGGTTCCACATGAAACATAAAAACATAAACAGAACAACAAAAAGGACATCTTACAGCATCATTACAGGGATTACAATTATATTGATAATTGATATGAAAATATCTAGGTATTATCACATATCTAAGCTCCTTATGTGATGCAAACTTTTTAAGTGTTGTTTTTTTCTTGTTAAGCTCTGAATACAGCATCGTTTTTGGTTTGTGCATACGTTGTGTTTACTACCCTAGAAGAGGGGTACATATTGTTCATTACTTACAGTACTTTTTGAGCAAGATTTCAATTTGAGCATTCATTCACTAAGATCCCAAGTAATGAAACAAAAGAAAACATGGCGTGTTTTGTCTGAGGGTGGGAAGAGGTCACTCCTAGCCTGCAGTTCCTGTTGTTTGCTGTTACTGGACACAGTCAGTTCACGGCTAATGAATCACAGTCAGCACTATATTAAGCCTCAGGTGGCATTTCAATTCCATTTTCAGGATTAGTCAACCTGCGTCACTGCCAGACACTCGTCAGGCAGTGCAGGTTCGAAAAACCTTCTAATTCTTTCCGTTTTAAGCCAACTTGCAAATAGTGAAAGGTTCTTGACACATTTCACTATAATTTCACCCTGACATGGCAGGAATTTAACGTTCACTGTAGAATGTGTGATTGTCTGGGACTCAGCTCAGACTGTTCTTTGATGTCACTAAGTTAAAACACTCTTTAAATGTTTTACCCTGTCCTCTTTCATCTATGTCCCCTGCTAGGTGCTAAGTTAGGATGACTCCGTATTTGAAATTGCAGTCTTGTTGACTTGTTTTTGAATAATTAAGATGCTGAAATAGAAGGCTTTGCCGAAACTGATTGCCTCCCACAGAGGTTTGTGCAGTGACATAGACCGTGACATGGCCGCTCTTTTTACATTGTAGTATGTTAGAACTAGGGATGACCCCCTTTCATATGAGCTCTAGGGTGTAGAATATCTGATTGTACATATAATTTCATCCCGATAATTCATAGCTTACTTTGATATTAATATCAGCATTTTAAAAACAATATTAATGGACATTTGAAAATAGTTAATGGTATGTATACCCTCTTAATATGTGTGAAAAAAAATAACAATGTATACAAAGTTGTTTCTTTTATTATCTATTATTACCGGTATTGGTTGATAAGCAATTGGTATCGACAACATCTGGTACCCTACCCTGGCAAATAGCCATAAATGGTAAAAGAGCCTTCTGCCAGTCTTCAGAAATAGGGCATATAATTTATTTTCTGTTGGTTGAATAGTTGTTTTTATTGTGAATACATATTGTGGATGCCCTCTGGTCTTTTGATGCTCTTTATTGGCAGACTGATACATATTTCTGCCTCCTTTACAATGTATTTTACAATGAATTGATCGATCTTTTGAATATAATATTGTATTTTGAATGGTAATACAGTAGGTGCACAGCATACTGTGGGTTTGATCGATCTATGTCCATTTCAAAGTTTTGTATGTGTCTCTATCAAACATTTAACTGTACAATCATAAAGTGTGAAGTCAGTACAGTGACTCATCAACTCCAGCATCTGTTGCTGTTCCTAGGGCAACATTAACCAATCCTTAGTCTCTATGGCAACTCCCTCTCCCTGGTCACACCTTCCTCTTTCCTTACCAAAAGGCACTTAATGTCTCAATCTCTCTACCACTGGGGACGTGAAAAAATCAATTCGAGAAAGGACTAAATTATTCTAGACAAATTAGGATGCGGTCAGTGGCCTTTTTATCACCTAAAAACTTTCAACATGTCTGATTTGCAAAAAAGTTGTGGGTTTTAGATAAGTGTGAAAATTCAGAACTATTTTCCATGAAGAAGACTACAAATTCAACAAAATATTGTTATATTGATTGGTCCAATTTGGGAATAGATGGACTCTCAATCATGCAGATCCCCTTCACATGAGTTAAGAATGTGTTTGTTTACATAAACAGTATATTGCTCTGTGTGATGCCCCTGTGGGTTCATCAGTGGAGAGGGTGTGGCTGTCCTGTCTTGGCTGCATTGATCGCACTGATTGCAGTAACTCAGGGCACCTGGGTCTGGTGCTCTGCAGCTATTTTAAAGCCTCTCTGCTCCTGTCTGTGCTCTCTCTCTGCTTTTTCCTGCAGGCACCCGGCTCTGATGAGTATAAACCATGAGTTGACTTGAACAGTGTCGTGCAAATAAACAACTGTACCTACCCGTTGACATGTTGCGTCTCCTTTTTGTTGCGGCCTTTTGAGCCAGGTCGCAACAAATGGGGGCTCGTCCAACGGGTTATTTGTTTAAAAAGTTTGTGTAGTGCTCGGAGCACATGGTGTCATTGAGCAGCTGATTCATTATTGTGGTCCAGCTGTGTGCTGGCTTGTCTCTGCTATTTGGGGGACACATCATGTCTTTTAGGTTTCAGGAAGCTGCAGTGTTTGACAAGTCGTCAGGTTTTGTGTGCCAATCAGAAGGTAAGATGTTGCTGTTTGTTACGCTTTTGTAAAAGAGATTTTCCCCGCTAGGCTTAAGTGGCGTTTCCCCTTGGGTTGCGTCTGTTTTCTTTTGTTTTCATAGTGTTGTGGCGACGTGGTTAGTGTCAGCTGTTTTCGGACAGCTGTCTCGGGGGCACGTCCGCGTGAGTTCTTGGTGTTACCTGCGTGCAGGTCGCTCCATAACTCCGCCGGGTTCCAGTGCGTAATTACCCACCGCAAGCCACATGAAGACTAGGTGAGATTAGGAAGATTTTGTTTAGGCAGTTAGGGGGAAATTCTCTGTTGGGTTAATCTTATGCCCATGCGTGTTGGCAGTTTAATACTTTGCTTTCTGATTGGCTATTATGACTTCTTTGTCAGCGTTTGTGGATGCGCCCTCAGTGTCTTTCTTAGATGATTGCCAGAAGGCGCAGTTGGTCGAAATAGCAGAGCACTATGACATTGCTGTTGTGGGGAGCAAGTGGAAACATGACATTAAAACTGTCATTGTGTCATCTTTGTTTGAGCAGGGGGTGTTGCAGAAGAGTGAGTCTAGTGCGGCAGGGTTCGTGCCGGTAGTGGTTCAGACAGCTGGTTTGACGTTCGAGCAGCAAAAGGAGCTTTTGGCCATGCAGTTTGATCAGGAGAGATTGCAGTTGGAGTTGAAGTTGGAGCAGGAGAAGTTGCAGTTGGAGTTGAGGTTGGAGCAGGAGAAGTTGCAGTTGGAGATGAGGGGTCAGCAGCAGGAGGTAGAGAAGCGTTTAGAGGTGGAGAAGATGCTGGAGGTGGAAAAGATTAAATGTGAGGTGGAACATGCTAGATTACGGCTGATGGGAGAGGGCAAGTTTTCTCCAGGGGAGGATGGTGGTGATAGGTCGGCATCAGGCAGTGGCGATATCATTTCTTACTTGCGATTAGTGCCAAAGTTCAATGAGCGTGACCCGGACATTTTTTTCACTATTTGAACGCATAGCAGAGGCAAGAAACTGGTCAGACTCGGACAGAGTGCTGTTAATTCAGTGTGTACTCACTGGGCGAGCACAGGAAGCCTATTCAGCTGTTTGTGGCGAAAATGCTTTGGACTATGATAGAGTAAAATCAGCGGTGTTGAAGTCTTACGAACTGGTTCCTGAAGCGTATCGTCAAAGGTTCAGAAGGTGGGTCAATGGAGATAAGCAGACACATGTGGATTTTATCCGTAATTTAACTTCTCATTTTCAGCGGTGGTGCGCGGCAGCAAAGGTTGCAAGTTTTGACGGTCTTTGTGAGCTCATTGTCTTGGAACAATTTAAAGACATTCTCCCTCAGCGTGTGGCCACTTATGTGAATGAACAGAAACCTTCCACCGCGTTTAGAGCTGCTGAATTAGTGGACGATTTTGTGTTGACACATAAGGGCAGTTTTACTGAGAAGTATTCTAGGGGTGATTGGAAACGTGGAGAAGACAATGGCTATGCCCGCGGTGGTGCAAAGTTTTCACCAGGCTCCTCCCGTAGATTTGTAGGTACAGGGCGACCCGAGGGGGCCAAAGTGGACCTATGTCATTATTGCAGAGGAGGGGGTCATTGGAAGGAGCAGTGTCCGTTGCTGGAAACTAAGGGGAAGCCTCGTTTGTCACCACATGCTCCAGCCATGTGTTGTTCTGCCGTGTTGGATAACAAACCGTTGGGTGTAGGCTCGGGCATGGTGCCGGATAAAAAGCCGGTTTGTGCCGACCCGGATGCGGGTTCTGGTTTTGAGCCGTTCATCACTGAAGCTGTTGTATCAGTAGTCGGTAGTGACAAATATGTGCCGATTAAGGTATTGCGTGATACAGCGGCTAGAGACTCATGCATTGTTGAGTCAGTGTTGCCTTTTTTGTCAGAGACAGAAACGGGGGATTTTGTGCTGATGAGGGGCATGGAGATGGGCTTGATCCCTGTGCCACGGCATACAATAGTGCTGGATTGCGAGCTGGTGCGGGGAGTTGTGTCTATCGGCGTGCGTCCCGCGTTGCCACTTGATGGGATACATATGATTTTGGGCAACAATCTCGCTGGTAGTGCTGTGTGGGCTGGTGTGCCACTGCCTGTGGTGGTTTCCAGGCCGGTGGCATCTGGGGAGCCAGATGAGAGTGGTTTGCAGTTTCCAAGTGTGTTTCCAGTTTGTGCTGTGACACGTGCACAGAGCCGTAAAATGTCTGCCGACCCACATGTTTCGGAGTGTAGCAAAAGTAATGTGGTACATGTGGTCTCACTGCCTGATCTCCCTTCGTCGGTGTCAAAGGAGGACTGGGTCAGGAGTCAGAAGGACGATTCATCTCTTTCTGCTCTGTGGACTGAGTTGTTGCCGGCAGAGAAGGGTTACTTTGTTCAGGGGGACTTGCTGGTACGTAAGTGGGTGCCCTGTGTTGGTGATGCTGTGGGGGAGGCAATTTTTCAGGTGGTGGTGCCGAGTAGCTTTCGTGAGGTGATATTGCAAACTGCGCATGATAGTGGTGGACATTTGGGGATAAAAAAAACCTATGACCGTGTCCTACGCTATTTTTTTCTGGCCTCGGTTAAAGCGCGATGTTGCAAGTTATATTAAAGCATGCCACATATGTCAGTTCACTGGTAAACCAAGTCAGGTGGTGAAGCCTGCATCCCTCAGTCCCATTCCAGCCCTTGGTCAACCTTTTGATCATAGATTGTGTGGGGCCGTTGCCTCCATCTAAGTCCGGTTGTGCGTACATGCTTACTATAATGTGCCAGACTACAAGGTATCCTGCAGCGTTTCCCTTGCGCTCCATTTCAGTGAAGCCAGTAGTTCGGGCTTTAACCCAGTTCATCTCCACATTTGGGTTCCCACGTGTGATTCAAAGCGACCAGGGTACCAACTTTACTTCCCATATGTTCAAACTGATCCTACAGCAGCTGGGGGTCAGGCATAACCGTGCATCGGCTTACCATGCCCAAAGCCAGGAGGCGCTAGAGCGGTTTCATCAAACATTGAAGTCCATGCTCGTGCTTATTGTATGGGGAAGGACTGGGAGGAGGGACTTCCATGGCTCATGTTGGCGTCCAGGGAAGTCGTTCAGGAAAGTACAGGGTTCAGCCCTAATGATTTGGTCTTTGGGCATAAGGTGCGTGGTGTGTTATCTGTTCTCCAGGATGGTTTGGTTGAGGGTGAGCCACCTAAAAATTGTGTGGACTATGTACAGGGCTTTCGTCATCGCCTGTATGTAGCGGTGGAAATGGTAAGGAAAAATTTAGCTGGTGCTCAGGCTAATATGAAGAGACTCTATGACCGTAAAGCAGAGTATCGTGAATTCAGCCCAGGGGATCAGGTGTTGGCTTTAATACCACTGCAGGTCTCACCATTCAAAGCCAAGTTTGCCGGCCCGTACACTGTTGAGAGTAAAGTGTCAGATCAAAATTACTTGATTGCTACTCCAAATCGGAGGAAGTTGTCTCAACTGTGTCACGTCAACCTCCTGAAACCGTACTATGTTCGTGATACCGTTGGGGATAGCTTCATGGCTAAAAAGTTGGGTGTGGGCCCCATAATGATGGTTGATTCTGTGCTTTTGGATCGAGGGTTGGCTGAGGAGTGTAATGTTAAGGCACCCGATGAACCTGTTATGTCTGGTAGGCTGAGGAATTCGGAGTCGTTATGCCAATTGGATCGCTTGTTGAGTCACTTACCGGCAGCACAGAGAGATAAATTAGCGGCTTTAATCGGGAAGTTTGTGGTACTGTTCGGCGATACGCCATCGCGCACAACTCTCGTGGAGCATGATATCGACGTGGGGGACAGTCCTCCAATTAAGCAGCGATTTTATCGTTGTCCTATAGTTTGGACATTCGGCACATTAAGGGCAAGGACAACGTTGTGGCGGATGCTCTCTCGTGCCCCGGTGGGGTAGGAAGTCTCTCTGGCTCTGGATATTTGGTGTTGTTTCGGGATCCCTTTGGGGCCTCCGTCTTAAGGGGGGGGCTGTGATGCCCCTGTGGGTCCATCAGTGGAGAGGGTGTGGCTGTCCTGTCTTTGCTGCATTGATTGCAGTAACTCAGGGCACCTGGGTCTGGTGCTCTGCAGCTATTTTAAAGCCTCTCTGCTCATGTCTGTGCTCTCTCTGCTTTTTCCTGCAGGCACCCGGCTCTGATGAGTATAAACCATGAGTTGACTTGAACAGTGTGGTGCAAATAAACACCTTTACCTACCCGTTGACATGTTGTGTCTCCTTTTTGTTGTGGCCTTTTGAGCCAGGTCGCAACACTCTGTGATAGGGGATGTGGCATTATGACAAAGATTGTTGTTGTATTCAAACAGAGCAGCATAATCATATCTGAAATCAAAATTCATGAAATCATGCAAATTGTGCACTGCTGGCTTGGAACCACTCTCTTTGTGTTTCATGTATGGCTAAAACATGATACATATTGTAATACAAGTGACTCAGGCTCTTGACATACTGTTTGTGGCTTTTACAGTGGCGCCAACAAGGCGAAATCCCAACACTTCCCCCAAAGCCGTCAAAAGGCATTAGCTCACCCTAATTCAGGGATGGGGCCATACTTTGCATATGTCCCTTCTGGGCTACCATCTAACAGCCTGCTCCCCAATGCAAGGAGACCAAACAACAGAGAAAGCACTATGTGGTAAAAATAGACCACTGATACAGTATATTCATGCCTGCCTGCCCTTTTGAGAATTTGATTTTGTCCGGAAAATAGTTTGATGACTCAGATGTGTACTGTGCAGGGAGAAAGAACTACAGGGGTGATGTATTTGTGGTTTTAATTCATTCTGGCCAGCACCTGTGTCTAGCTCTGTTGGAGAGCGAAGGAGAAGGGTTTGTGCTGAAGAGAACAGGTGTTGTTGATGTGGCCTGATTTTTTTCTGCAGTTAGTTTTGTTGCAATTTTATATATAGATGTATACATTTAGAGTGAAAATAACTCAGGAAAGAGATTAAGCTAAAGCTGTATCCAACTGTGTTAACAGCATAACATGATGTGGACAAAACAATACAATTATCCCCCTGTTAAGTTGCTCTTCTGTTTGTCTAGGAAATACAAATGTATTTACACACTATTATAAATCACTTGTTTAGGGCTGTGTGGCACCTGGCAAGTCGAAATATAATTTAAAATGTTAGCTCTGTGTTGGTCTCCACCAACTACTGATCAATGCATGTGCATCTTTACTGTAAATGCTAACTTTGTCTAGCTGTTTACTGGTGATGATCACATCATTTGCAGGAGATTTGGGGAGTCTTTTCCTCTAAAACAGCTGCCGCTCGAAACTTTAGGAGAAGTGATTCTAAACCATAACATTAAACATCAGGTCACATAACCAAAAAATTAGCCAAGAGACACCAAAGCGCTCTTAAATCCTGAGAGGGAAAAGACCTTGGTGAAAATGCTCTTTGAATTGACACCCCTTTTATGTGAAACATAGTAAATGGATTACCAATGTCATTTATTTCCTATACACAATTCAATATTCATATATGTGTGTGCGTCTGTGTGTGTAATGCTAGCTTACTTATATACCGTAACCGTACAGTAATTGAAAAATATCTTCGTGTTTGAACTGTTCAAACGTGCAGATGGTTGTCGTGTGCAGTCAGGAGAACGCACTTTGTACCCTTGGTTTTCTATTTATAGCCTCAGAGGGAGGTGATAAGGTAGACAACCACAATACATACAAAGTAGTATGTACTGTATGTTGGTAGCTTGCTGGTTCTTTCAATTGTTAAACAGACAAGGGTGGGAATGGAGGATCTACCATCACTGTCCATTGCTGGTACATTCCCATACCCTCAAGTTTTTATCAATACCTCCACATTTTCTTATTGTCATTTCACCCTCCCTATGGTTTACAAAATGATGCATTTCTGCATTTTTGCTCCTGCATATCTACCTACCTCTGGGCTATTTCAAGAAGGGTTTATACATTATCCTGACCTGTTCCCGGTCAGCATTCTGTTAAACTTTTCCTTTATCACTGCCAAAAGTCTTCCACAACCTCTCCTCTACCTTTATCCGTTGCCTCACTCTCTCCTGTGGTACATAAACAACAGTATTCACTCCCTGCTTCCCTCTTGTTCATCCTTCTGTTTCTCTTTAATACTCTTGAATAGCTTATTTTGTTTAGAACTCAAATGTATTCTGCCTCTAGCATTTTCTTTTCTGTATGTTTACCTCACTATTTGCGACTGTACTGTATACTGTCTGTAATCCTCCAGCGTCTTGCTCTTTGTTGTGCTCCACATGCCTTTTTTACTTTTGTACAAGGCTTAAATACTAGGGATGTAACGATACCAAAAACTCACGGTACGATAATATCGCGATTAAAAAGTCCACGGTACGATATTTATCGCGATATTGAAAAATAAAGAAAAAAAATGTGAATTATTTTTTAATTTTACTTGAATTTTTTTTTCTTTATTAAATAATAAATCTGATTTGTACAGCATTTTAGTAGGATAGTAGTATTTTAAAGTGTCAATATAATAATCAGACCCTGCAATAGAATAAATCAAGTTTCACTTTACTTTTTCAAGTAACTCAACTCTAACTCACTCATCAAGGTTATCTTTTAATTATTATTTAAAACGGTTTTTTTATTTACTATTATACTATTATTTACTATTATTTATTTACTATTATACTATTTATTCAATATTGCGATATTTGATATATCGTTACATCCCTATTAAATACCACTTTTGGTGACAAAGACCCACCCTTGGACTATTTATTTAATATTGCGATATATCGCTACATCCCTATTAAATACCACTTTTGGTGACAAAGACCCACCCCTGGATATTGACAAAAGGACACACACACAGGAAATATACTGCTGGCAATACCTTGTACTGTAAGTGACATGCACTGACAGCAGAAAACCATCCACAATGCTGCAATATATTTGTATTTGTGATTTTGAAGTGAAAAACACTAATGCTAGCCTTTTCGTTCTTGTGGAAGGCATTGATCAAAGCTGCTTAATACCCAGGTTCAACACTCAGCTGTTCCTGTGGGGAGCTGAAGGCTTGCTTTTTCATCATGACAGCCTCCAATGGGAGGCAGAGACAGGAAGTATTGAAAGGAAGGACAAGGAAATGAATCCTGTGCATCACTCATAAAACAAAACAAATTACTTGAGCTAATCTGAAAATACACACAAAAAGACAAACACACAAAGCATACTGCACATGTGCACAAATGCCAACATGGACTTAGAGTACATATACAATCAACATACAGAAGCAAGCATATACAGGATATCACCATACACCTGACACAGGGCCAATATATCTATTTTCTGTGGCTGTAAAGAGTATTTCTCTTAGCTGAGAAAACTTTTTCAAATGTAGTTACACTGCTTCAACTTCCTTCTAGCTTTAAACATGAGGTGTGCATGATGCCTATGAACAGCTTCCTTACATTGTCTAATTATGATATACATCAGTTAACACACACAAGTCAAACTGTTCTATGTTTAGCTACTTATCAGCGCAAAAATATTATTATTTCTTATGCAAAAACTTCTTACGAATGAGTCACACTGCAACAAAAGTAAAAAAGCTGAATCATCTCTCAGCATATCCCAAGGCATCCCCAGGCCAGATTGGTTTGTCCCAATGGACATGCAATGAAAAACTCTATACTCTAAGTTCCACAAGAAAGCTTTACTAGCTTATTTTTTTAATGCAAATTCTCTCCGAAGCTCATTCTGACTGTCTGACTTCAGAGCATGGTCAAATGTATGCACAATCCCAATATTAAGGCCATCAAAACTCATGACTATGCATAAAAGTTGGTGAGGTACAGTAAGTGTCACAGCAGAAGTGGAGCAACCTGCTCTTGCACAGATTGCAGTTTATGGCTCAATGAAGTCAAAAACATCCTCTGCAAATTGTAGAGATGCCATCCAAACATCAGTAAAATACCCTCTTCGTCCGGCAGTGGCTCAGTCAGTAGGGGCTTGGACTGTGAGCCGTCGACATAACGACATTATTCTGTAGCTATGTTAGTTTGACAATAAATAACCTAGGGTTGCCGGTTCAAGTCCCCGACCAGACATAAAATATGGAGTGTGGACTTCTACACACTCCATACACTCCAGGAGGTGAATGGCAGGGCAGGTTCACCTCCTGCCCTGCCGTGGTGCCCTTGAGCAAGGCACCAGACATCCCCCTTCCCCCCTCACTCCCATTGCTCCCCGGGCGCTGTACAATAGCTGCCCACTGCTCCTAGTACTGGACTCCTGGTACTAGGATGGATTAAAAGCAGAGAACACATGTCACTGTGTGTGCTGTGTGCTCTGCATGTGTGATCATTAAAGAGGGTTTCATCCCTCCCAATTCTAATTCTCTCCAGACTTCTAATGTGCCTTGATATTCTGACCATAGAATGTTTAAACCGGAGCAGTAGCAGAGGGCACCTTTATCAGATTTAAATGCTTAAAATGAATCCGACGACTTCTCAGTTGCAGTGGGTGACATTATTGTCAGAAGTAAGAAGGAAATTACATACCTAGGATCTATTCTTGAGGCAAACCTCTCCTGTGACAAAATGGCATCCAATGTAATAAAAAAAGTCAATCAAAGAACTAGATTCCTATACCGGATCTCCTCTCTGGTAAAGAAAAACACCCTGAAAACTCTGGCAGGAGCACTCATTCAAGGGTACTATGACTATGCTTGCACGTCATGGTACCATAGCACCTCCAAGGCGCTAAAAATTAAAATTAAAACATCGCAAAATAAACTGGTCAGACTACTGCTTGACCTTTCATCTAGAACCCACCTCACCTCTGCCCACTTTGACAACCTAGGATGGCTTAGAGTAGACGACAGAGTACAGCTACTTGCAATGGGCCTGGTCTACAAGATCCACTACACCTCTATGGTACCCATGTACATGTCAAAATTCTTCCCAAAGGTCAAGGAATACCATGATCATAACACCAGAGGGAGCTCCACAAATCATGTGAAACCCAGATTTGGCACACAAAAGGGGGAATACACGTTTCGCAATTATGCCACATCAAGGTGGAACACTCTTCCCACAACTGTAAAGGAAAGTAAAACCTCTCTTAAAGAGCACCTTCGGGGGAGAGCATTGCAAGACTGGCCCCGGTAATGGTACAAATCTCAACCTGTCGTACAATGGACAGCTTCCCCCCCATCTATGTATATACACTCGCATTTTAGACTCTGTTACTAACTGTATATCTGTAGACTTGGTATGTCTTAAATGTCCGGTTAGGATGTATTAGAACGAAATCTAAAATGAAAATTGTAAATAAGCAATCTGTATGTAAAAAACCACCTGTATGTAAATTGTAAATAAGCCATCTGTATGTCTTATATGTCTTAAATGATATGATGAATTGGAAATGGGGGACCCTGATATAAACAAGACGAAAGTCTTTCTCTGGTCTGCATCCCCTTAACAATTGTATGTTTTGAGCTGTACTGTACTGTACCCAATATACAAGCTGTTAATAAACTTTTCAATCAATCAATCATGGACCTAATGCTAACAATGGCCCGACTGCTCGAGTACTCATCAATATGGCATTACAAGCAACAGTAGCTATTTGCTGAACAGTCTGGGTATTCTGTCAATCATTCTGCAATCTTCCAAGGGATAGGTCTCAATAATGATAAATGAAAAAAACAAATAAAAACAGAAAAACAACTAAAATAGGACTTACCTGAGGTGGAGGAACAGCCAAGGCATCGATCATCGCAGAATATGAAAAGTAAAGTAGACAAAAACAACAGTTACCATTTGATATATTTAAGTTATACATTTTGTAGTCACACCAGGATAGGAACGTTTGATGCATAACAAGAGAGGGAGGGTTAATAATATACACCAAGAAAGTATTTTTGTTCAACATTCATCATCATCTAGGAGAAGAAACAGGTTGCTAGTGAGGAAAATAGTTACTTGGACATACAAGTGAGAAGAAAGATTGACACCCCACCACTGGATGCAAAGAAAACAGTATGATTACAGTGTTAACACATAGACCTGGACAAAAAGGAGAAAGAGAAGGTTGTTTTTTTATTTGGTGAAGATTTCTAGAGGTGTTGCTAAGGAGAAAGACTGTGATTGGTTAGTAGTGGCACACCCGTCAACGACAACACTGTTAATTATAAGATCATCCAAGCAGTGTATGATTGGGAGTTTCATTAAAGCCAAGGCAATCCACAGCATCAGTTGATCAACACTTGAACTCATGCGTTAGTCACTCAAAAACAGCCCAGTTTTAGACAATTGTGTCCATGCAAGGGTCTACTAAACACTCAAACCCTGATTAGTAAAATACACCCAAGAAATCAATTAGTCCAGAGAAAGCATTACAAATCAGCTTGAAATATCTGAAAGACTCAAGCTGGATGATAAGACCATGCATGGCAATTAACCATTCATTTCATCGTTTCATTTCTTAGTTACTCTATATTAAGTTCTACTTTGTCCAAGGCTGACTACGACCAACCTTCGATGATGGGGACAACTGGAGGGACCACGTCTGGTTCTTCCAAAGGATCCGCAAAGCTCGGAATAAAGGGCTTAGCTGTAGGGTTAAGACCACATCCTGGGGAAGAAGGGGGGAGGACTGGGGATGCTTGTGGAGGGAAATCGTTTGCTCCTGGGGAGGTGGGACTCTTTACAGAGGAGGAGGAAGATGAACGAGACTTATTGGCTTGCTTCTGGGCTGATTTGGCATCTTTGCGCTCTTTGGGTTGGAATTCCTGCGCTGTGGTTTTGGGGGAGCGGAGAGGAGCTGGGCTAGGAGTATCGAAGGACAGCCCTAAGGTTGAAGGAACACCTGGAGTGCTCATGTCCCTGAAGGAAAATAGATCTCTGTTGCTGCTTACGTTGGAGTCGTTGACAATCCATGAAGCATCTGAAGGTGAGAGGGGCGGGGCCGAGGCTAACACCTCACCTTTTGGGATAGGGCCTGGGCTTGGGCTTGGTTGGGAGGGGGGGCTGAAAGCAGAGGTGTCTTCATCGGGCATACCCTGCATACACTCTTGGAGGGAACTGTCAAACCTCCCGCTGTCAACCATGTCACCACCAGGTGAAAAGAGCATGCTGCTGTTGCCTAAGCTTGCATTTTCAGTATCCATCAGGAGGTCAAATGGATCATCAGGGCGACCAGCAATTGGGAAGGAGCCAGGTGCTGCACTATTGGGGGTGGAGCGCATAGTGAAGGGAACTGCTGTGGCTTTCAGCTCGCTCTTCAGGACCAGTGGGTTGATGGAATCATCTGCTGGGGATAGTTTCTCCTGAGACAGGGGGGAAGGGACCAGTCCTTCTTCTGGGTAGACCTCATTTTTCCAGGGGCTCTGGCTTGTATCCATGTCTCCGAACGAGGACTCCAGTTTGGTCTTAACAGGACTTCCTATATCCATCTTTACCTCTTCTGTGTTTTGAGAGGTTTCCACAGGCGAAGGGACAAACGGTTCTGCTGTCACTCCCCACTCTTCCGGAAGCTTTTTCCTACTCTTACCCTTCTTCCCCCGGCCTCCACTCTTCCCAAGCTGCTCCTCCCAGCAAGCATCTCCTTTATCCCGCCTTGGGCCAATCCTGCCATAGAACTCCTCTGTTGATGGATTGTTTTCTCCCTGTGTTTGCACTTCAGGGTTAACCCTGATCTCGGGCTGTTCATAAGATCCCTCATCCTTCTGTCGTCTTTTCTTTTTCCTCTTCTGTTTTCGGTCTGAACCTTCTCCCTCCCTTTCATCGCCTCCAGCATAGGAAGAGCTCTCTCGGTTAGGCCAACTGTCAGTTGGGTCGTCAGGGCCTACTGCGAGATGGCCGGCATGGCGGCTGATCACCGTGGAGACACTGGGGCTGAAAGGAAGGTCTGTCGATGGGCAGCCAGCCTCATCTGGCCAGGACTCGCTTAAGGCACCTTGTTGTGGGTGAAGAGGGAAAGTTTAAAGTTGGGGGAGATGGGTCTGTGCATGTGAATTGATTCCCTTAGTCTATGTTAGACAGAACATAATTGAGAAACTTCAGATAAAACATACAAAAACAATATAACAAATGAAAGTCTTAAAAGGTCACATGTCATGCTTTTCCGGTTATTACCCGTCCCCTTGTGTGTTATGAAGGTTTTTATGCATGTAAACGGTGTGCAGAGTCAAAACCCTCAAAGTACACCATGTAGCGAGTAAACTCTAAAACAGAAAATACCTCCCCAAAACGCCTCGTTGGTGAAACGTCATCATCCATTTGATTATTCCGGGGACATCTGATGTCATGTCGTACCCGGAACAAAATGGACCAATCCGTGGAGCCGTTACGTTACGTCCGCGGAGCCGTTACGTTAAGCCCCCGCTGATTGGTCCAAATTGACCAATCCACGGACTTCCTCACACACTCAGTGCATGCAGCTCTGCTGATCTGTCCTCCCTGGCTGATAACAGACAGTTGGGATCGTGGCGAAATTCTCTCTGCAGACCCACTCTCACAGCGTTTATCAACCTTTTTCTTACTCAATATCAAGCCACACTTATTGTTTTTACTTCGGCTGTGACTTTGTGTGTGCTCAGGGTGAGTTTGGCTGTGTTTCGCTGTGTATCGCTAAACAAGGAAATCACAGCGATTCACAACGTCCCGACTGGTCCCGACCAATCGGAGCACACTGGGCTCACAGGGAGGGGGGGGCAAGAGCTGCAACGAGCCGTTTAGTGGAGAGAGTGAATACACGTAGTTTACAGAGATGCTGTATGCGAAACAATGTGAGTTTGGAAAATTGCACAGTATAAATCTATTCTAGTAGACATCAACAATGGAATTATGATCAGTGGAAATGGCCATGACATGTGACCTTTAACTCTGAAAGTTGAAACATATTTATGGAATTTTCTTTCTAGAGTTTTAAATAATAGTCATTGTTATAGCTATTTGCTACATGGTATAAATGCTGACAAAGATCACAAAGTGGATTAGACAGAGCATAAGGGCTTTTTTCATTTTTAATAATCTGTCCCGACTTAATCGAACAAGACGTTGTGTGCGTTTTGTTGATCTTGATTTCAACCAAATAAATGTTTAAAATTCCTTCAGTGTCAATGCTGAGTAAGTAAATGCTTGAAGGAATGAAAAAAAAGATACACACACAAACAAGATGTTTGAATAAAGTGATAAAGAGAACTGGTACTTGTCGGTGGCTGACTCACTGCAGCCTTGGGGTATAGTAGAGTGTTTCACTTTAACATTTGGGAAGCAAAGAGCTGTTTCAGACCAACAGAGAGCAATACTTGGGTGTGTGAATGTGATTTCTGTGCAGGCATGTTATAAATAAACAGTGCGACAATGCATATGTACATGGAAAGGGATACGGGCACACAACAGAAAGACTGAATAATGGTCCCATAGAAAGGAGGTCAATTACAGGCAAGCAAGCTGTAACTAAAACGGCCTGTTTTTGGGACACTGTATAATAAGCTCAGGTAGACTCGAGGTACAGGGTTCTTCTGCTACTTTGGCCCAGTTTTCCTCTAGTTTCCTGTTATACGCACATATACAGTAGAGAAGAGGAGCTAAAGTGGAGCAGCTGTCAGGGCTCATCTAGTACATTTACTCTCTGGATGGCCATATTTCATATTAACAAACCTCTGACGGAAATTTGCTCTCTTTACTGTATGTGCAGTAATTGGGAGAGCCAGAAAAAGACGTTGGCGAAATGGATTAGAATGACTTAAATAATGATTTGAGCGACTTCATTATGCTCGGAAAATGTAAATGAACAGCCATCATATATGCATATACTGTACTGCAGTGTTTTATCGTCCACCGTGCAAACACTTGTACCATATATATATAAACAGCAGGGCAAATGTAAGGTCTAAGAATGAGTCTTGATTCGCTTGGTCTGTAAATACTGTCATGATCCAAACCCCCTTAGCTCCAGGAAACTGTCATGAGGTCCTTCTGTTGACAGCCAACCCACTCACTCCACTTATGGCACATTTCCACTGCAGCGGGGTAGCCCCGTTTAAGCGTCCCTAAGCATCCTCGCTCAGGCCTCGGGCTGCCTCGCTGCCCGTCCGAGGCCGTGGTGCATTTTCATTAAAGTTTAGGACCTGGGGTAGCAACGCAGTGTAGGCGGGGCATCTGTGCAGAGACATCCTGGAACACTTTCACATTTCGAGTTGTTCCGTCGAGCTCCCGCTGGATTTTATCATCCCCAATGAGATGTAGGAACGTATAAAAATGCTGTGTATAAAAATGCTGCAAGCTTGCTTCTAGATATATATGCGACGCTAGGGATGATCTTGCGCGCGATCTTGTGACGATTCTCTCCGACCAATTAGCAGTCGAGAGTGTTGACGTCACTAGTTCAGCCCTGGCCCTGGCCTAATAGAACCACGATTTTATGGGGCCGGAAAAAGAGGGAAAAAGTACCCGCTAGCCGGTGCTACGCTATATGGAAAGGCCACCAAAAACTGGCCTGGCCGCTTGAGGACGATTAAGGACGCTTAAACGGGGCTACAGTGGAAATGCGCCATTACAGCAATACAGTTATCACAAGCTGAAGTGGCCCATCATTACTATAACACATCCCATTCTGCTTTATCCACCACTCACACAATGTTAGATGTAAAAAAGCTTCATGTGTTTCTTTTTTTTTTGTAGAGTGAGATATCTGACAAGAGAAGGTCGTCCATTGTGGGCTTTATTCCTTAGCATTTAGCATGAGGTAGGTGTTGTTGATTGAGGACAAATGCATATGCTAATCAGCTGTAAATTATAGCTTTTTGTCGATTATTTTCAAGGTCACATGAACATTAAAGCAAAGGAAATGTAGAACACTTCTAGCAATTAAACAAATACTAAAACAATGGATGATTTCAATGTAAAGAAGCACAGTTTGTATGAAAACTCTGCATTGAACCTTTAATGTAGTTGAGACTGTGCAATGATACAATGGCTGTAACTCATGTCTTAAAAACTCTAACACTTGAAGTCGACACACACACACACACACACACACACACACACACTATCTTAGAATCTATCTCAGGGTGGCTGTGAGGGGCACAGTAGTCAGACAGTCGGACAGTAGTCTCCATTTTATATGCCTTCACCACCTGTTACAAATTGATTGAAGCGTCTGTGAATGAATCACATCAGGCATGAGTCAGCTGTGGCTCTGCAACCGTAGCTGCAGGAAGTGAAGCACTGCTCAGTTGTAATGACTCAAACACTCTTGTAGTTCTTTTGGTCTCTGGTAGGTTATACTTTAGCAGCAGCGGAAATAAAACTAACCCTAACCATCTGACAACAACAAAGTAATGGCATACTCACAACTCTGATGCTATGAGTGTATTTTCAATAAAATATGTTCTCAGCATTATCAGTTGTTGCCACTTTGCCTTTTGTGGACTTATGTTAAGAGGAAAATCTCAGCATTCTTTGTGTTTTACGTATAGATGTACGAGATTTGTCAATACTGACCTTATACTGTAAATGCATCGGTTATCTGTCATAACTAAAATTTGTTGTCAGTTTTATTTAATAAATTCAAATGAGTTTACAACTATACGTTATACAGATATTAAATGAATTGGCGGTCTGGCTTTAAGACGGTTATGCACATTAGCAGGCTGACTCGGAGTCAGTAAAAAAGCTCAGAGCAACAGATTGTACAATATGACATGTTGTATGATGAAAATGTACATTATACTTAACTTGCCTTGCTAGCCATTATAGTTTTGATAATCTTATTCCCCCATGTTTGTATTTCTTAACACAAGCTGTTATTAGTGACCAGCCCTGCAAACTATTTGATTTAACTTTTTATTTCAGAATCTATGGTAAGTCATGAAATTGTTTACCTCAGAAACTGTCCGGAGCCAGCTGTGTATTTGAAGATAAAACCAGTTTCCTCACAACCATAAATCTTCAGCTTTCGAGTCTTAGATGAGGAGGAGACTATTTGCTTTCTTCAGGTTTTGGTTATTTGCTGTAAGCAAAGTTGTGTGTTTGGCGTTCATAAAATAAAGACAAATCCACTTTGATATTTCTCCCCCTGCTAATATATCTAGTACAGAGACTAGTTCTGCAATGCACCATGGGGGCTCAGCTGCTGTGAAGCCTTTTGCCAAGTTCTGCTGCCCACATGAGATGTAAGCATGGCCCTACTAGCTGACACAAGCCACAGATTGGTGACAACTACAACTCCATGCTTTCTAGGATGAGATGTGCATTGAACTGGAGAACAGCCCTATGGGCGCTGGGAGAAGGGGGGGGGGGGGGGTTGTGGGCTGGTCAAGAGAGAGTAGACTGTGACACACAGACAGCTTCTCTCTGAAGGACAAGTAGACACAGAGATGCACACACACGCAAACACAACACATGCAGTACATGACCAGGAGCCATGGCATGATGGGCGACCCTATACGTGTCAGCATCAGATTTGCATTGACCTTGAGCTGGACTAACATTGGAGCTGGGATGTGAGGAGGAAGCTATAGCAGAGCAATGGCAGACGTCTCCTCTTTATATTGCAATCCTCTGTGGGACAATTGAGTCACATATATGATTATATATATTATTACACTATAAAGTATTATTATTTGTCAGTTGTTCTGCTGCGAGCAGGTGAGACACCTCTTGATTCAAGACATGTCAAGTGCAAACCCTGCTATAGAAGTGGGTTATGTTACAGTATCTTAAATAACAATAAGCAGTATGACTGTACTGTGTATGATGTCTTTTTTACCTGCTGACAAATCCAGAGGGCTACGAGGAGGCTGGGGTTCAGGCATCATGGGGCAGTGCCCTTTAGGGACTTCTGAACCCATTGGGGGTGTGGGATGCTGGGGTTCTGCTATACTTGGAGTCCTCTCTGCTGAGAGGGGTGCAGCCCCCACATTGACCGCCATGCCACCAGGCTGGGGGAAATCTGTCAATAAAGGGCAAGAAAAAAAAGATACCGTTATGCCAGTGTTCTGGATTCTCTCAGTTCAACAACAACAATTCAATGTATGTATGAAAATAATCTACCCATCTAGCGGTGGCACGGGCGTTATGAAGACAATCGAATATCACACTACTTTTAACCAAATAACTCAATTGAAATGTTCTGAATATATTGTAAGGTTGACCATTGTCTTCAAATCTTCAGTAATGTGGATATAATAACTTATAGGGTGAAGAAAATGGTCTAGTAAGTAATCATTACATAATTTGAAGGTAAAGCAGATTATAACATCAATAAAAGACAACACAACAAAGGGTCATATCACAAGATGGATAAGCAAAGGGTAGCCAATGAACACCATGTAATAGTACTAGTAGCATATAGTAGTAGGTTATCAAACACCAACAAAGTGGACAAGGATATTCTCTAAAAGGGTTTATTTATCACATCATTATCTAATTAAACTACATTACTGTACACTGACAAAACAAGAGAAAAAAAGAGCAAGAGGGAACAAATGAAAACAGGACCCAAAGAGGGCAAGGTAGGAGAAACAGCAGCAGGAGTGACTCAGACAAAACAACACAATCAATCTACACGGCTCCTGGGGATACTGTGTGTGTGTGTGTGTGTGTGTGTGTGTGTGTGTGTGTGTGTGTGTGTGTGTGTGTGTGTGTGTGTGTGTGTGTGTGTGTGTGTGTGTGTGTGTGTGTGTGTGTGTGTGTGTGTGTGTGTGTGTGTGTGTGTGTGTGTGTGTGTGTCTCACTATGGAGTACCAGCGGACACCACAGTAGTGACAGCTACAGCTCTGCATTCAGCTAACAAGCTTTGCTTCACCACAATCCATTTATCAGAGCGGATTGTGGGACCACAGATGTAAGTACACTTGTCGGACTGGAGTGACACTTTTAATGAGTTAAAAATGAATTTGGGATGTGGAATAATACGATTGTTGCAATAATCCTCTATGATTGAAGGTCAAACTGCATATCTATAAAATGTAAGAATAGTAAAGATTATACATACGAATCTCACATGGACATATATTAAAACCCTGTTGCTACCATGTTGTAGAAGATAAACAAAATCAGCATTACAGTCATTGTTAATTTGATATGACAAAATAACACATTTAAAGGAGGACATGCATGCAGTGATGCACAATATTATTATAAACAGCTGCAAAAAAAGGTCAAGCTGCTAGAATAACTTGACTGTTTTTTTTTCACAATAGTAACAGTTGACTTTTAGGAAATACACAGATGCCTAATACTGGTAAATCAAGATCCTTTCCCTCCAAAAAAGTGTCCTACATAGAGGTGGTCTATGTATGCACTTGACCTTTTATATTAACAGCAGCATTTTACATTTCAGTTAAGTCAATATCACTGCCAGTAATCCTGGCTAGCTACCAGTTCCTAAAATAAAACAACAAATCCAGCCATGTAGTTATGTAATTTGCAATTCCACTGATTATTACACATTAGGAAACATGGAAACAAAAATAAAATTGCAGGCTAGCAGATATAGATGTATTGAATGAAAGCTTACATTTATCATATATAAGGATATGCAATTTGAAATATAAATGTGTGACTTGCAAGTTGGAGTTCTTTGGTGTTGAGTTTAAATTGGTAGGAATGAGTGGAGGAAAGAAAAACAACATAGTCCAAGAAATCTGACCTCGAATAATAGCATTATAATGGAAACAGGTGTTTGAACAGAAGCACCACGGTGGGAAAGGCACTTGTTTGACAACAATATATTTGCATTGCCAGCCAAGATGAAAGCAGATATGTTATACCACTGTTACTACCACTCAGCATTTTAATTGAAGCCAATTTGTTCGTGTGAAGATGATTAGTGTACGACTATTGGCATCTCAAAATATCTGGCTTCTTAAAGGTGGGGTAGGTAAGTTTGAGAAACCGGCTCGAGATACACTTTTTGTTATATTCCATGGAATGCTCTTAACATCCCGATAGCAATGAATATATTAAGTGCTTTGACAAAAAATCCATACAAAAATGTCATCTGTGGAAGCCGTAGTACTGTAAAAAGCACGACCAATCATTTTAGCCGGCCCGGCTAAAATAACTGGATGGCCTACCTGCCTGTCAGCCTTCCATCTGTGCACACACTTATCTCGTGCCCTCATTGGTCATGTGCGCGTACGTGTGTGTTGGAGGAGGGGCTCTGTAAGGAAGTGGCAGATTTTTTCCGGTTGTGTATTTTCAAATTCTAGCGCACTCGAGCTGGTTACTCCAAAATTACCTACCCCACCTTTAAGGACCTGTCATCAGAGTTCATTATGAATGAAGTTATGTTTGCAGTATTTGTATTGCTGGTGTTATAAACATAAATAGTATGCACTGTTGCTTTTTGGCAGTATACCTGAAAAAGCTTCAATACTGCCAGCATCCATCATTTGGGAAGGGCTGGTCTGAGAGCCCAGAGGACCGGAAAAACCTGCCATGGAGGCTGGCAAAAGGGAGAAAAAGAGTCACGGATCATAGGAAATGGAAGGGAAGGAGGAAAATAAAAAATGAGGAGGTAGCAGTAGTTGAGGAAAGAAATAGGAAAGAGGTAAGAATGGATGAAGTAGTCAAAGGAATATCAAAAGAGAAAGAACATCAACAAGGAGTTCTAGGGGGCATTCACAATTTGGATATGGTGGGTCGAAGGTAGACAAGAAGACAGAAGCCAAAAGAGAAAAGGCATTGAAAATGTACAAAAGTGTTCCGAGCACAGTACTGCAAATAGCAATGCCTCTTACCTCCAAAAATAACTATATGATTCTGTGCTAGTATTTATATTGGGAACTTCTACAAACCAGAGACAATTCCAAATTTCCATTTGAAATCTAGATTAGCAAACTTTGGAAAAAACAGCTTTTTAAATCCCAGCCACTCCCTTCAGACCTCTCTCACCAAGAACACACTGCATGCCTACTGCTACAGGACAAGTTAACAAGAGAGCGTTGGGAAGAGGAGCAAAGCAGATCGTTGTCACCGATACCTTTATCCAAATACTTCAAGGCTGTTTCATAAGTAAGAAAACACCTTCCATTATCAAATGTACCTTAAATAACGCATATGGCTATTGTTAGTTCTGTCCTCTGAAAAGGTGATGTTTTCAGGTTGATATAGTTTGTATCTCAGTAGTATTATGAAAAAAACTGTAGAAAGGGAGCAATCATTTACATTTGGAGTGAAACTAAATGAAGGGGTGGATACACAAAGTATGCTTTCATCAGTGGCGAACCGTCAGGGCCTTCAAGGTATTCAGAGAATACCCTGGAACACTCAGATAAAACAAACAAAAAAATCGATTTAATTATATAAATAAAATGTAATAAAATGTATATAAAATGAATAAATGAGAATCGTATCTGTGTTATTGATCTGTAATATTACAGTGTTACGTTGATTTGTTTGTCCTTCTTGGACCATGCTCTGCGCATTTCAGTGGTTTTTTGTTAGAAAAGAAAGCAACCAATCAGATCTTGTTCTGGGTCTCTGGGTAGAATATCCGTCACCAAGGTATTCTACATCCTTGATAGAATGCCCTGGCCGTTGCACTGAATGAGAGCGTACGTTTGGACTGACAGTTTGATCATCCAATCATATGTTGATTTGTAGCCAATGGGCGTATTCTTTCAGAGTTTCCCTCGGTTCCATGGTATTCTAGAAGGCCCGCTAGTTAACTGGCTCGAGACAGAGGATCTAGAACGAATGTGACGAAGCAATTCATGCCGTTTTATTGTTTTTAACGTTGAAATGACAAGTGCAACAGATGAATATGAAGTTGTTGCGGAATTGTTGTGAGTACCCTTTTCAAGACGACAATTCAGTGAAAAGACGGACATTATAATGCCGCGGGGGGGGGGGGGGGGGGGGGGGGTGGGGGGGGGCGGTGGCGGGGGGTGGGTGTGTCTACAGAAGGTCCAGTTGTGATAGCCACGGTTCGCCACTGTCTTTCATTAACATCTGTGCAGCATTTATTTGGTTAAAATGTCCTTGAATGCCTTCTCAGTTCGGAACAACAACACTTAAACAACTTTTGCCGTGTTGTTTAAATGCTCTTAACTATATATTCTAGGGATGCACCGAATATTCGGCCACCGAAAATTATCGGCCGAAAATGGTTAAAAAGGCCCTTTCGGCTTTCGGCCGAAAGGGTTTTAGCACCGAAAAAATATCACCGAATGTCAGAACAGGCTTACGTTGGTAACCTAACGTGTTGTTTGTGATGACGAATAAAGACGCGGCGACCATGCTCGCGGCTGGCTCACAGAACATTGACCTTTGTCATCGAGATTGCCCTGAGCCTTTAACAAATCGTATTAAATAATCTGATGACAGACTGTAAACAGAATAGCTGACATTTTAACAAACTAAATAACTCAGTTTCCTCTAATCATTAACCCATGTTTGTATAATGTAGTTAACTCCGTGTGTTGCTGCTAGCATACATAACACCTGACGTGGAAACGTTACTCGTGGATGGGGCTACAGAGCTGCTAGAAAGACGGTCGAACCCGGTGCATTCCTCCGTCTGCATGCGGTGCACTTTTGCTAAATGTTTAGACAAATTGCTCGTGCTTACATGCTAAACTCTTATTGCACTTATGGTAACAAGTATTCTCCACATCGAGACGGGTAAAGTTTAACCACACCTCGAAGCGCGTTCTCTCCGCCATCTCCGCAGTGTGCTCCGCTGCATGTAGCAGCTGCGTGTGTGTAAACTGCCCCGCCCCCTCGCACACAGACGGGAGAGAGAGATCTCGTCTGATCGAAAATACATCATAGACGCATTTGTTGTCTTTGCATATTAGAAACGAGTTGGCGACACTAAGACTGCGATATCATGTTTTTTAGCAATAATACATGACATATATAAATGTACTGTATGCATTCAAAAGTGCTGAATAAATGTTTTATGGACCCATAATAGTGATTATTATTTAAGTTAAGTTTTGCCATAATCATGTCTATTTCCATAATCAGGTAGCTGAACAACATTGGTAAAAAATGTATACATTATATATATATATTTCTATTAATCATTTTCGGCCTTTCGGCATTCGGCCAACTGTTTCCTATTTTCGGTATCGGTTTCGGCCAAGAATTTCCCATTCGGTGCACCCCTAATATATTCAACAGATCTTTATAGCTTCCATGTTTCCATATTTATGACTTCAAGCTTGTTTGCTTCACTATTTGGAAGCAAAAGTGTTTTCAGAATTCCATTTTAATTTTTTTAATTTAAAGTGTCATGCTAGACTTGTACCTGACAAGAAGTCTGTAGCCAAGGCCTGCTGCTGGTCCAGTGAGTGTGAGCGCACCTCTCCCTGGGGCTCTGGGCGCAGCACTGAGATCTGTTCCCCGGCGGACAGCTTACAACCTGCAGTGACAACATGGATCATCAGACATTAGATCCTCCTTCTCTCTGATGACGCGCTACTGTACAAGTAGTACTGTAAGTTAATGACACAAGGCGTTTGAACTCTGCACTCTGCTGAATACAAATCCCCATACAGTACATACGTCTCACACATAACTCAACGTAAACACTTCCATATAGCGGCTTCCTCACCTGCCAAATCCCAAAAAGCAGAAATCCTAGTCCCATACAACTCTACATTCAGTGGTGGTTTCTATGTGCTGCTCAGCGCTTCTGTCTCTGTCTCCACTGCATCCTCAGCTGGCTCTGAGCTACTAACAGTGTGAACCCCCATTCACACACAAACACACACACACAAATACAGCCGCCATACAAAGAGACACACAAACACAGACAAGCGCACACAAAAATAAAAATGTGATCACAGTCGGGTCGTCAGGGTTCGGTGTGACGTTTCACTGTCTGTCTGATTCAGGTCCCAGGCCCCGCCAGAAAGCCCCTCCCCCTCACACTCCATGACTTTTCCCTGCCCACGGCGTCTCTCTCCAGTCACCCACTCGTATCCCAGTCTATAAAATGGGATGCTAACATGACCACAGAGGCCAGAACAATGACTAGGAGATGTAATGTTGCTGTTTAGGAGGTTAAGGTAAACGTGGAATGAGAAGAGGCGGATGGAGGGTCAGGTGGAGGGTCAGGGAGGTGAAGGAAGGGTTGAATGGACAGCAAGGAAGAGGGGAAAAGCAAATAATGGAGTATTGGAAGGAAGGATATTGGAAGGAGGAAGAGAGTGAGGGGAGGAGAAGAGCGAGGCACCAGTGGCAATCCTGACCCAGCAGCATTCAGAGGGTGACAGTAAGGCAAACAGACAGGATGCCACCCACAGTCAGAAACGCTCCCATATATCAGTCACAAACAGGGGTGCTAGGGTGTTTCTCGACAGGGTGGAGGGAACACTCCGTCGGCAGGCATTTGGTTATTTCTGCCTGTCTTTGTGTCTCATTCTTTCACCCAAACACACATTTGGGGGAATATTAGGAGACATGCAAGGTCACAGTAAACTACACACATTGCTTGGGTAGCTAAATCGAGTGCTTCTAAGTGCACTAAGTATCTTCTGCCGGAAAACAGGCGGATGTTCCCTGTGCTGCTGTCCAAGGTGCTCAAATCAGATTAAGGAGATTTGAAAGGGCAGTCAGGGGTACTGGTATGAAAACCTCTAATATATCTTCCTATTTACATGTTCACCCCTTACATAGCCAGTCTGGTTGACTAGGATTCTTGTATTGGGGGACGGAGGTTCCATGAATGCATGACCTCAAAGCTGGTAGCTGTCTGGAATGAACCCATCACTCAAATAAAACATCTCTCGGCGAAATTACTGAACATATTATCAGACCAAGTTGAATAGACTAGACAGTCAAAGTTGATGTCTACTTTGGTGATATTTAAAAGGATGACATCATCATTTTATTTATTTTTTTGTCTTTATTAGGATCCCCATTAGCACTAGCATGAGCATTGGCTATTCTTCCTGGGGTCCTCACACACTCAAAACATACATACACATACATACACATACATACAACAAAATTAAAACAAAACAAAACAGCTCATAATTTCATGCAATTTACAGTGAAATGAAGTGAAAACTAAAATGGTCATCCAATTATCGCCATCCTCAGGCCAAACAAAAGTAAATACAAATAAGTGTACATAATAATATATGCATACATAGCCACAGGCACAGTTCAAATTTACTTTGTAATACTTGAATATTTTTTTAGCAACCTTTTGAAATGTACTTGAGAATTTTCCTGAATGATGTGAACCGGTAAAGAGTTCCAGCTGATCATGGCTCTGTACATGACTGTTTTCTGTCCCATATTTGATTTAGATTGGGTAATACAACCTTCCTTCTATTGTAGTGTCGTGTTTGATAGTTATGTTGTGCATATTGCGCTATAAACCTTTGTGATAATATATCTGGTGAGTGAATCACTGTAATATTTCTGACAACATTTTATAAAATATAAGTTGACCTCTGTCTGACAGTTAACCATTTCAGTGTCTCCAGCATTTCAGTGACTCTGGTTCTGTAGGAGCACTGGAGTGCACATCGTGCTGCCTTATTTTGTGCTACTTGTAGTTTGTTTAAATCTTTTTCAGCAGCACTAGACCATATAACCAAATAATAATCAAGCTGCGACAGAACCAAAGCATCCAAAACTTGTCTACTGACATCCATAGGCAAATATTTTACAATTATTTTTACAAGTGACACACCCCTTCCCATTTTACATACAACACTATCAATTTGTTTAGACCAAGATAATTTATGATCCAGGGTTATACCTAGCAATTTTGTCTCCTTGACCTGTTCAATTTCAATATGGTTTAAATGTAGTTGCAATTTTGGTTCACCTTTTAACTGATGATTTGATCCTATTAATAACGATTTGGTTTTTCCCGCATTAAGTACCAACTTATTATTTATGACCCACCCTGATATCAGTAGTAGATCTTTATTCATAACATTTGTCAACTCTCTTGTAGTTGATGCTGCATACTATATTGTTGAGTCATCTGCATACATTACAATTTTAGCTTTTTCTAACACTAATGGTAGGTCATTTGTAAAAATAGAAAATAAAAGTGGTCCCAAACAACTACCCTGAGGTACTCCACAAGTGACTGTTTTCATCTTTGAGAGACTTCCATTAAAAAAAACAGTTTGACTTTGATTTATCAGGTAACTTTCTATCCACCTCAGCGTTTCAAAATTAAAACCATATTGTTCCAACTTGTAAGAATGGTCAATGACATCAAAAGCAGAACTAAAATCGAGTAGTACTACACCCACTAACTTCCTATTATCTAGTTCGCCCTTCCAGTCATCTGTCATTTTTGTTAAAGCGGTGCATGTGGAATGGCCAGGTCTGTAAGCATGTTGATACACAGTATTAAGTTTGTTACCTTCAAAGTATTTTTGTATTTGATTGAAAATTATTCTCTCCATTATCTTTACTAATGCTGGTAATAAACTTATTGGACGGCTATTTGTACCAGAAAATGGTCCAGCTGGATTTTTTGCAAGTGGAATAATTCTTGCTATTTTCCATACCTGTGGGCAAATACATGTATCAATACTCAAATGTATAATATGACAGATAGGCTCTGCAACAAAATTAGCAACATATCTAAGAAATGTACCAACTAAATGATCCACTCCTGGTGGTTTATCATTACATTTACCTAGTAACATTCAACATCTTTAATTTCACTTTTTATATTTTAAATGTACACTTCTTATTCGTCATAATTAAATCCTTTATTAGAAATGTGGAGTTACTATTTATAGTTTGATTCATATTTCTCCTCAAATGTTTTACTTTATCAAGACAATAATCATTCAGATGATTAGCAATTTGTACTGGTTTTGTCAAAAATAGATGATTCCTAACAGTAATGAACATAGCAGTGCCTTTAGACCAGTGTTTCTCAAAGTTTTTCATACCAAGGACCACCTAACCAATAAAAAAACACTCGCGGACCACCTAACTCCACAAATATCCAAAAACACATAGTTTTTTACAAATCGCCTGAAAATGATACAAACAAGTGGCAACATGTGTGATGAAGGTGTTTATCTGGGCTATTTATGCAATCGAAGTGAAACTTAAGCTCGTTCCATTGCGGAGATATTCCCACGAGAGTGCGAAAAACTTAAATAGATGTATTTCTTTCAAATGTGAAATTTTACCAATATACTCACGGACCACTAGGGGGCGCTCACGGACCACCAGTGGTCCGCGGACCACACTTTGAGAAGCACTGCTTTAGACAGATACGCTATCCGGCATAAATACAGCCAAACAAATGTGTAGGAAAGACAATGCCTGAATTTTTCAAATATATTTTGGTGGCAAGGCAAAAGTTCCTTAGTTAGGTAGACTTAGAGGAATTTGGACTCAAGACTAAGAACATTTCTTAAATCCTGGCTACAATCCGGCTGGCCTCTTCTGTCTCTTTTCCCTTTGGACTTTTATATATTCCAATTTGACCTTTTCCCAAATCTTAGTAATACATTTGGCGTGTACAATATTTCCCTTCAAGTGAAGAAAGCTTTCATCTATCAGCATTCTTTTTGTCTTTGAACTGGATCTTGTCCTCTCCATCTGCATCGAACCAGACATACAATGACCCAGTAGGCTAAAAACGGTCATAAAACTGTCTAATTTAGTTTTTGTCTGCAGTGAAACAATGACATTTGTGAAACTTGGGGCTTAAGCTTTTTTGGCTCAGTAAATGCTATTGTACCTAGGGCTTTCTAGTTCAGACACATTTTAGTTTTAAGAGAACATTTCATGCTGAGTTATTCTCTGCATACTGCACTGTGGGTAATGTACCAGGGGTGAACTGTTCAGCTTGATAGATTGAGGAAGACCAACTGTGATGCACTAACTGTGTGTGTGTATGTATGTCTGTTTTTTTTTGGGAACATGTTCCGTGTATTGTTCCCTACTAGGGGAGTCAAAGCCAGACATGAGGTTCATTACAGTGGCATCACTCTATGTGACCTTAAATAACAGGCTCCTTACAGACCAGCAAAGATCATCACTACTGGGCTGCTTCTGGCAACTCTGAACTATGGCAGGAAGTCTGGCAGTTTAACATTGTAATGTAATGTACAGTTTATTTGCAGTACAACCATGCTTTCAAATGTAAAAAACTATTTTCTCAGAACTTCAGATACATCAAGTCAACAGTTAGTGCTACATTATGTCATAAATACACACACTTTAATAAATAAGTGTGTGATTTAAAACTTAAATCTTAAACATTTGTTTTTTAAGAAAGAAGTTGGATGTATGTTTAACAAGTGGTATTGCTACTACAGCAGAGTTAGTGTATTTGTATAAAGTTGTGCTAATGAAAATATATTTAAAAAATGCATCATCCAACTGTGAGATTGCTGTGATTAGGCTGTTGTTTAGTATGCATTTTAACACAACCATGGAGTTGGAAGTTTCACTGATAGCAAAGTAAAGAGACTTTATGCAATTAATTAAATAAATCATTGCTCATGCTAAATCTCTAAAGGCAAAGGACTGACCCTAGCCAACTTATTTAAGTGGAAACATTTGCCTCTAGTAGCACAAAATACAATTTCTGATTCTGTTTTCAATGTGGACAAAATGTCTAAATTATGTAAGAGCTGCTTTTGCTGCTGGGGATGCTGACCTCAGTATGAGGACGGAATATGGCGAGACAGACTGGAGGAGCTATCTGTTTGACGGATTAACTGTAGTGTCACAGAGGCATCTGTGGACACACACACACACACACACACACACACACCACACACCAACACACACACACACACACACACACACACCACACACACACACAACACACACACCACACACACACACACCACACACACACACACACACACACACACACACACACACACACACACACACACACACACACACAACTCTGATGTAGCTGCACTAATATGGACGAACAAAAGCACACAGCAACACACTCATGTTCAGAGAAAAGAAGGTCAGACACACATGATAGCAGTCAGACAGATGAAAAAAAGCCTGACCCCATGCTTGGTGAACAGTTGACAGAAGACAATGACAAATATAGCCTACAATGAACACACACAACCACACCACACACAAACACACACACACAACACAACACACACACACACAACCTAATAATAAAACAAAATAACAATAATTATACTAAAGTCCTTCATGTCGATCCACTAAGTAAACAAGTGTGTGCTGTGATTGTAATCTTCACTTGTTGTTATTATTCATTATTCATATTTTAAAGGTTACCCAGTCCGAAATACAGCTCTTTTCCGTCAACAATTGATACTGGATTCAAACTACAATCCCCCCTTATAGGTAGCAGCATATTATTATATCCCCTTACCTTCTCTTCCCACCTCAGCTATATATAACGCATTCCTCCAGGTGTTTGAAAATGCCTATCTTCTCTCACTGCTTGCTGCATAATACCTCTCCAAAAAAAATCTGACAAAACCCAGAAATGACCTTGCTGCATCTTTCATATATAGATTATTCAGATGTAATTTGTTTTATAACAGTTATTAACAAGGCCAAAAAAGCCTATTGCTTCATCTGCTACTAAAAAAGGCCTGACTCCCTTCTGACTTCCTGTCTCATACATTACCTTGTCTTACATAACTCCTTACTCTTTTGTCTTACATGCAACAACTTCTAAACAGTAGCAGTTTGTTAGCGTACAGTTACTTGGTGCGACACGTGGTCCAAAAACACTCTCTGAAGTTTGTTTCTATTAAGTCTGGTTTGGTTTCACAGTGCACACATTAATGATTTAATACAAATTACAGTTTGAGGTCAGATGTACAAAAGTAAAGGGCCAGAAATATACTAGAAAAAGGCTTTCATATTGGTCAGAAATGTGGCAGTGGGCAATGTAAAACATGGAAATCAACAAGCGTGGAGAGAACACTAACTGGAGCAGAAAATGGCGCAGATAACCATGTTCTCTCCAGCCCAGATGTCAAGCCATCATTTGATCACTGCAGAATCTGTCACAGTATCAAAGGAGCGACTGTGATCTTCAGACGGCTAGAGGGACCCTGTGCCAGGCCTGGGCCAAGACAATGGGCCTGTCAAGACACACACACACATATTCTCCCTTGATTACCTGTATCGTGATCAAATCTGTATAATTTATATTTACACAGCATTCAATCATAAATGTACCATGTGATCCATATATAAAATACATGAATCCCCCTTTCTCCATATTGTTTTTATTTTCCAGCAGTATAGTACATCTCCAATCGAGGTAGCATCACCTAATAATCAAACTAAAACAAGCACTCACTGAACTCAAACTTGAATGTATGTTTAGGATTTTCATTAGAAAGCTCTGACACAGCTTATGGTCTAGCCTAGCGTCATCTTGATGATCCATTCTTTGATTCTCTCATATGGCTGACAGCCTGTAGGCTAGTCTCTGTCCTTCAGCTGACCTGGCATGCTCAGTTCACTGGAAACAAGAGTAACGTCCAGTTTGAAGTAAACCTCATTAATCATAGCTGTTTTAAGAAGTAGGTGCAGTTGTGCCAAGAGAGCAGACTCCTCCTTCAATATCCTCCAAAATATATTGGTTCTTTCATCAAGTGGGTACACTCTGGAAATTAGGCCATAGCCTTATTTTGATCTACTGTATACTAGCCAGAGCAAACCTCCTGTGGTTTATATGTCAGGCTTCTACAACATCATCTATAACACTGCAAACTTAAGGAACAAGCGCAAGACACATAAAACAATTTAAAGAAACAACTTTCATTTGATTCTCATAAAAGCTGCCATGTGACCTTTATACCAAACCTGGCTATTTTCTCAATGCATGGCACCCTATGGTTTGCCTTACCAAAACAGCCTAATCTGGGATAAGCGGGCAGGATCGGCTGGAATCCCACAGCTGTCCTACAGCTGACCCCAGCCTCTCCCTGCTATGTCGCCTCAGCTCCTCCAGCTGGGATAGACACTCTGAACTAGCTGGGTCAGGGTTGGTGCAGGACCACAGGCTCACAGTGATGGTTCAACGAGAGGACAGAGTGCTACTCTCTGGGAGGACAAACAACTACTGTCCTGTTGATTCAGCTACAACACAGCATTAATCATGAACCTTTCTGTCCACCTTTACTGTACCTGCAAATACCCTCTACACACTTTAGAGGCTTTAGAATAGTTTTCTCTTTCTTTAGAGTCTGGTTTTCTGTTTGTCCTTGGAGAGGTATTGGAATTGTATTCTCAAATGATGGAATATGAATCCTTCCATGAATATATGTTCTAGATACAAAAACAAAGAGTAACAACTAAGAGTGCAATGACGAGTAAGATGAAGGAGAGGCAAAGTAGATCTGGAGATAGGATTAGAAGACTCCAACAGTGTCTCCTAATTGGGGGATGCCGTTTAGCGACAACCAATTGGAACTAGCCAAGCCACAGTTGGAAGGGGGTTTCCCTGTGTAATATAAAGAGACTGCCAACCGTCGTTCTGGTTGTTGGGATCTGATCTGTTATTTTAAGAATAGTAGTATTTACAAGTAAGTGTCAACAATATAATAATCAGACCCTGCAATAGAATAAATCAAGTTTCACTTTAGTTTTTCAAGTAACTCAACTCTAACTCACTCACTCAAGGTTATCTTTTAGGAATATGAGCATGTCCACATTTCCAGGTAGAAGCTGGGATGTTTGGGCGTTTACAAAATCCCCTGCTGTGGAAAAAACTCTCTTGCTTGGTACTGATGTTGCTGGGACAGAGAGATATGCTTTGGCCATGGGTGACAGCAGTGGGTAAAACTGTGCATTGTCTCTCCACCACTTCAAAAACAATACAGTGTTTGCCAAGAAGGTGAGGCTTATTGACAGGGCGAGATATACATATACTGTTGGTACTTGTCAATGTGTCTAGGTATGTACATGTAGCCAGTCATTTTGTGTTATCTGTTGTTTTATGTTCATGTTGTAACCTACCTGCTGCCATGTTGGACAGGTCTCCCTTGAAAAAGAGATCGATGATCTCAATGGGACCATCTGGATAAATAAAGGTTTTTAAAAAAAAAATGTATTTAAAAAAAAAAATCGCGATAGATTTTGTCAGTCTCACGACGGTACTGAGACATTTATTTACCACGATATCGCGATATTCGATATATCGTTACATCCCTAGTAATGCACTGATGGAACAAATTCAGTGTGAGACGGTGATGTGCATTGACAAGTGCTGAGGAGAAAGGTGCATTGACTGTGACACTGTCTGTAGTGTGTGTGTGTGTGTGTGTGTGTGTGTGTGTGTGTGTGTGTGTGTGTGTGTGTGTGTGTGTGTGTGTGTGTTTGCAAATGTTTCTGCAAAAGGCAGGTGGTTGACCCTGCAGGCATCTTCAACTAAGTAACACGTACACACCTCTGTCTCTAAAACACTTATTTTCCCTCCATCCTTGCTTCCTTTCTTTGAATCCAAGCCTATTACGTCATCGTATCTTCCACCCCTCATTGTCCTAACCTCAAAAAACAATGCGCTTTGTCAGTCTGCAAAGGAGGCAATCCCCTAGTCAATATTGTAATACCCCAATAACTTCCTCCTGACCTTGTTCACGTCAATGTTTGTTAGTTTGTCTTGGCAGGATTAAGGAGTTAAGCTGCTGCCAGGGATATTTGGACTATCTTAAGTATTTAGTTTGCTCATATGCATTTCTAGCTGCCATGTTTTCTAGCACTCCTCACTGTCATGGATCAAAATGTATAAAACTGAGCCAAGCGGGGGGGGTGTTTAACTTCAACCAGCAGGGATCGTGCAGTCAGTACCTGTCAAATCAACACATGAAGTAAAAAAGTGCACACATCAAAGTGCAGCGGAGAGTGTAAGAATTGCTAGTTGCCCATGTTGATGGGTCCCATCCAGAGCATTTCACATTTAAAGCTCGAAGGCAGGACTTAGGCCTTAGACACACACATACACAATGTATTCTGACATGAGGAAAAGAGGAAGGCCTTTGCTCACTCGAAGACATACACACAAACCAGTATATGGATACAAAGAGACATACACAGTGCTACACACACACCTTCATGTGAGGGAAAAGCTCACACAGATGAAATGCTTTCTGTCTACACAGAAGACATCAGTGAAGGGGGAATTAGGTTTTTTCCCCCAGCTCAGGGATTAAAGTTACATCATGAATATTTAAAAGGAGATTTATGCAGCATTTCTACCAAATCACTTCCACAAGTGAACAGGATGACAGCATGAGTCTATCAAATTATACAAAAATGCTAAAAGTTAGGCATTATGGATTTTCAATCAAATAAAAAGAAGGTGACATAATGAAAAGTAGGAGGGCCTGTTTGGCTTTTCACAAGGCTGTCAAAGAATTCATGTTTTTTTAGTTTTCAATATGTTTAGTTGTCCTAAATCTAACATTAGGCATACCCACAATGAAGAAATTAGATGTATGCTAAATGCTCAGAAAAAAGCCACATTTCTGCAAATCAGGAACTACTGAGCCTACAGTCACAACACTCACAGTTCATAAGGTTTAAGGTCCTCGGGTTGTTGTTGAGTGTGAGCTGAAGAAGATGTACAGTACAACATGTTCAGAGGGTGCTGTCAAAGTAAATGTGTCTGCTGGTGGCTCGGGGATTTTATTGAGGAGTTAACTCATAAAAGGTGAGAGCAGTTATCAACTACTAGCAAGTTTAGAGTCGAAAGCATGAAATAATACATATATTATTTGTTATATGCACAGTACAAGCCTAAGTACTTCCTGTCCTGTGCTTTAAACTTCCTATGAGTAAATACTGTGGCAGTGGTCGAAGAAGAAGAATATTTATTAATCCCCAATGGGAAATTACTTTTGCATTTAAACACTCACATTACACACAATTGTTGATATACCTAAGAACACAGAACCACATGCAGGATTGGAGAGGAAGAGTAAAGGGACAGCCAGGTGGGGGTTCGGTGCCTTGCTCAAGGGAGTGAACTGGCACCTCTCCAGGCGGGTACCAGTCCACACTCCGTATCTGGCGACCCTTCGGATCAAAGACCAAGTCGCTACAAACTGAGCCACTGCCACCCTAGCATTTTACCCATCCTAGAGTTAGGAGCAATTGGCGGCCATTATGTACGGGCCTAGGGAGCAGTGTAGGGAACGGTGCCTTGCTCAGGGACACCTCGGTAGCACTTTGTCTATCCAGGACTTGACTCGTTGACTTTCCGATTCCCAAGCCAAGTCCCTATGGATTTAGCCACTACCGCCCTAGGCTTTTAACGTGACTAATAGCTAACAAACACTTGACTATTTGACATATGTTTTTTAAAGTTAAGGGGTTGTGGATCACCAAAGTTATTAGGATGCATTATTTGGGGGTCAGGAATGTCAATACAGAAGTTTATCAAAATCTAACCAATATTTCAGACACCAACCTATATATGCTGTTCTTTTGAGCCTATGATGTAACACCAAAATACAGAACATCAATCATTTAAAAAGCATGCTACAGGCCTGACAGGAGTTCAAGGTCCTCAGATGATGTATGGCTTTATAATGTGTGGGAGATGCACATACTGCATGTGGGGGTCTTTCTATGCATTGTGTACTCCTCTCATAATGTCTTCATGTTTTTCTCTCTTTTAAAACAAATTGAAATGTCCTTCACTCGCCCTCTTTAAGGGTAATGCAGGGGAGCAGCTGTGTCGGGGTGAGTCTCTCTTGGGGCTGTGATGTTCGGGTTATTAAGTTTGTTTTTGCTGTGTATATTCTGACAGGGCGATCGCTGCACTGAAAAGCACATCTGCTTACACATTGGACTTGTTCAATTCATCCACCTCCATGTTCCTCCCCTTTCATCGCCCACACTATAACTCTCTGAGTCCAAGTAGGGCAGGCAGCCCCATATAGACCCACACACACGCAAACACACCCATGCTGACAGAGAGGATTGCTCAGGTCAGGTTGATCTCTGGAGGTTACGTTATTTGGATGTATGGTTATATGGGAAGTGTACAAGCGATATTTAGGGACAAACTAATTATCACATCTAAATTAGACCAAATTCCTGAAAAGTGAAAGATTTGGCTGTATTTTGTGTTAATAGCTAATTAGCCAATGTTAGCAGGCACATTATAAAACACTCAAACTTCAAACTGACATAATACAATTCACTGTCACCACCTAAATCCTGCGTGCTGCATAAACAGACATGTGCTTATGCTCATACTGTAAATAATTGTCCAGGCCATGAATATCCATCCAGTAGTTGTTTTTTTTGCACTATTATTTTCACTGTCTACAACTAATAGAAACATGTAAACTGATTTTATTATGTATTCTTTATTTTAGCTGTGGTTATTGGTCTTTTATTTTTATATACATCTTGTTTTATTATTATTTAAAAGCATTTGTCACATAGTCATATAGTCCGGTCTACTCTTTATTTGTTCAGCTTTGTTGTCTTGTTCTAAGCTGAGTGTAAGTATTTTAAGAACAATGATAAAAAACATTCCTTGTATGTGGCTAATTAAATTGATTCTGATTTGTAGATGAGCATTTTTTAAAGTTAGTGTTTGTAGTTTAGCTGATGATGATGCGGTGTAGTAAATTCTAGAGTAAGAAGCTTCCGTCATGCTTTCTTTCGGAGAATCATACGATCTCCTTTCATGTTTGGAACCTCATTTCAGTCAGCCTTCGGTTCTGGGTGAGAAGCTATAAAATACTGAAAGCTGGCAAACATCTTAACAGAAGGCAGAATCCCCTTTATTTATTTCCGTATGTTTAAGCCACAGCAGGAGAGTAAAATAAATGAATGGTTTCTAACCAGAGAGGCATATTGCTCAGAAGCAATGGAAATCATTCCCCTGGAGCACACTCTAATCCCTAAGCTTTACATTGTAAAAGATCCAGCGCCTCCAAAGGCTACAGCCAGGATGAGTAAGAGTCTTGTTCTCTTAGAAAGCTGCTAAGATATACGGATATCTAAAAAAAAAAGGAAATGATACTGCACATAATATAAAAGATTGTGAGGGACAGAAATAGAAAGAGGAGAACAAGCAGCAGTTAGACATTAGAGAAGAGGTTTAGTTCAGGTTGGTTAGAAGAAGAAAGAGAAACCCAAAAGCCAGGTAAGTGTGTGTTATATATCAGTTTATTAGCACAAGGTGCAGGCAGACAACAGGGAGAGGCACGTCTATAACAAGGACCCTCTGAATTAGACGGAATAAACACATGAAAGAGGTGGGATCTAAAACATGTAGAATTGTTCTATGCATCTAGGAAATAAAATAAATATAAAAGTAGTTTGCATTGCAAGGTATATGTTGTAACTGAACCCTTAAAATGATGGGGGTCTTATTATCTTTTAACTAAGTAATACACATTTGGGAGAAGATCTGAGAAGTGTCATATGTGATGCAATGATTGGTGATGTGCCTGCTATGAATGCACACACAGATTGAAGTGTACAAATCACACTTTACAATGTATTCTGCGTGGGGGGGAAATGGTGTTACATTGTGAAAGAAAACAGCCCTGTTGGCAAGCCACAGAGCATTACTACACATTGTTCAACATCTTCTGAAAGGATTCATTTATTGAAATGCCTATACTCCCCCATCCTAATACAATTAAGGTGAATGTAATTGTATTTGTGGTACTTGAACATTTGTCTTTCTAGAAGCATCCTGGTTTTGGATCCACAGATTTGTGACATGAAAGCAAAGACCTGGCTAAGGAAAGAAGACAAAAGGATGCAGCTCGAGGCTAACAGTACCCTATCATTATAATGATAAAATACGAGTTACTCTTTAGTGAACTCAAATGTATCGCTTCACCAATGACATTATGCAACACCAGACACAACAAACATAGAGTTAAAAACTCATTAACTTAGTTATAATCAATCATTTTAAAAGATAAATTGATGAACTAAATAAACATTACAGTAAATGTGAATAGACTGCTGGGACTTAACATTGTCTACATTAATGATTGTCCATCAAAAGCTGGCTTAAGTATTTACTTAGCTATCTATTTGGTTAAGAGAAGATTGTGCAAAGCAGATAAATAGTTCAGGTTTAACAGCTAAGAGGTTTAGAAGCATTCATATAAGAAAACAAATAACACAAATAATCACTGTGTGGGTTGAATTGTGAGTTTGTTTGTGTGCTGGTTTGTGGGTGTTGACAGATCTGTCTTGCAACGTTTGCGACTCAGTCTGAAATCTTTCAGATAGGGGGACGAGGCTTGCTGCTGGGGGAAGGGGGGGGGGCGTCTGTGACTGTGTGTGAATGTGAGGACATGAACTATTGAACTTCACTGTGATTGGTAGATGTGCATGATTTCATCTAGCTGTGCTGTGATGTATTTGTTTATGCTGCAGTGGGCTTGTATATACGTACAGCTGAAATGAAGTATATATATATATACTTGATTTGGAAATAATAAGTGAGGAAGAGAAATAAATAAGATAAGAGCATATCATTGGACATACAGTAGTGTAGATAAGTCAGTGCTGTATTTCTAGTCCAAGAAAGACAAAACAATGACTAAATACAAATGTAATTTGTGACAAGTGTGTCAGGGACACTCAGTTTGCCCAGCGGAGTGAATCACAGTGTGCTGACACATTATGAGGAGTGTGCGCTGAAGTCAGGGCAGCGTAGGAAGGCTGAGTGTGCACATAATGTTAGTCAGTGAGTTGTGTCATGAGTGAAAGTAATGTGTTATCTTGTAAACTCAGACGTTCTCCTTCATACTGGATGAAAGGAGCCATGGACAGGGTAGATAGTGTGTATGTATGTTGCACAGGGAGAGGGGAAAGGTGCACAGAAGCGGAAGCACAGCTGATTGACAGTCGGCATGGCGATGGAGGCGGGTTCTAGTCCTCTGAAGCATGGCGATTGGAAAAAAGAGAATAAAAAAGGAATATTGGAGAAGATGGAAGTAAAAGGGGAAAAATGGGGTTGAAAGCAAGAAAGGGGAAGACAAGAAAGAGTAAAAAAAATGCATCAGGTGCATTAAAATAAAAAATGGTTCATCAGAAAGAGAGAATAAATAATAAAAGGGTATAAATCAAGAGGAAAAATAATAAATATAAAATTAAAATATTTAAGCGAGGAGAAAAAAAGATGAATGAGAATAAGAGGAAGGGACAAGGGGAGGAAAGGAAGAAAGCAGATTAGTAAAGCGGTCAAAGAAATCTGCAATTACTTTAACATAGGTCAAATAATTGACCAAGATGAGATGAAAAAAATGTTTTAAATCTTATATTGTTGATGTGCCGTGCAGAGGAGTCATGCAGTGGAGGTGCGGCATGCAGCATCCCAACACATACACTTCACACTTACACATCTGTCAGGATTCAGCTTACACTCGCAATTACGTGACCCAGTTACTAATTATACTGCTTCCTCTCCCTGGGCTCTTTGGGAATAACAATGATGAATGGATCCAATGCACTTCCACAAGGCCAGATGCTCTGTCTTCTGAAATAGGCCCACTGAAAACTATATAGTAGCACACCTCACGCTGTATTCAAATCAGAGTTTAGCTAACACTTAAACAGAGCATCCTTCTGACACCATTTTCCTTATTTTATATGAACACATGCACACATACAGCCAAGTAACCATGGTAACACAAGTGACCCATGCCATGCAAACAGCCAGACAGCTAAGCGGGGAACATGCCAACACAGGCGTCTGATTTATATGCTGATCACTCCTCCCACTGTCGCCAACATACATCCCACCAACTGCACATTTATCAGCTAGCAGAATAATACAGCTGCCACAATCTGTGGTTTCATTCCTAACAGAAGTTGTTTCTTCCCAAACCAAGCCATCACTTATTCCATCAATGCACGGATCCAACACAATGCTTCATCAGCAGAGCATTGACCTGCAGTCAAGAGGAGCAGCGACACATTCCTGCCATTTTGAACATACCATGTTAATCTAAAAGGATGTTGAGGTAAGTTACATTCGTGTAAAGAAAACACACTTGCATTGTGCCTGATCACAGTAGCTCGCAGACGTTCACAGTGCGGGTATACAGACTGTTTCACTTAAATACTGAACTTGAATGCCAGGTAACAAAATGATCAACACCACCATTCTGCCAAGTGGATGGTTCTTTGACTAATTCATGTATGTGTATGGGTAAGCACCAGCAATTTGTTGCAATCACTTCTGATTTTACTTAGAACCAAAGTCACAATGTCTTGCTTTAAGCCAGGCTTACATATTCCTGTAGTATTTTTGAATTTTTATTTTAATAATCCAGACTATTTTATATTGTTTTCTTTATATTGTTTATATTTGATATCATATTTGTATTTTATTTGTAATTGTTAATTCTCTTTTCCACTTTTTAAAGTATTGTATTTTAATGTCTGAACACACTTCTGCTTCTGTGACTAAATCATTTTCCAAAATGGGATCAATAAAGTTTCTATCTATCGATCTATATTGCACTTTAAGCCAGGCTTATATTGCATTTGTGTGCAACTGTTACATACTGGCCCCAGGCTGGATATAAACCAGCAATTAGCCAATATCAAATGTTTATATCAGAGTTTTTAATAACCAACCTGTTGTTGACATTGTGTCATGCAGATTATGCCTAGGAATAAGTTCCCAAAAGTGCACTTCAGTTTTATCTTTTGATTAACTTAACATTTCGGATCTCCATGTAAGTACAGCAGGTCTAAAAGAAAAGTGTTGCCTGCTTCTCTTTCTCTCCTTCACACACATTTGGTCACGTATAAATGGATTATGAGTTGGAACTCCAAAGTGAACTGCATCGTGGTACACCATTGAATACATGTCATACGCAGATACTGTATGTGCAGCAGTGAGGATTACTTGTTCTCAGTGGAGGCGACCTCAGATACTCATTGATACACCCATGCAGAATCCTTGACATGCACAGCAGTACTGCAGTTTCAAATGGAACAGCTCCATGACAAAAACAAAAAGTGAACTGAGGAACATGAGTTTGTATGGAGGAATTGTGTTAAAGCTGAGAAATGGGGGGAAAGGGAGACCATACTATTGAAAAATCTGACAAGCGGATTTTCCGAATGTAACACACGTAAACACACAAACACACACCCACACAGAGCGCTCTCTCTCAGTCTATTTCAGTACAAGCAGACAGCCAGAGGGGCAGACAGAGTGCTAGTTCATTAGACACAATAAACTCCTCTCTAGAGCTGCATCTCTTCTCTGCGGCTAATTATCTCCAATAAGAAGTAACACTATAACAATTTATCCGCATCACAAGCCACAAAAGGACTGTCGAGTACGAGCTTCAACTGGCTTGCTATTCCATTTATTAAAAGGACTTGATATGATCAGAGCAACACTTTGACAATATCCTGCTTTCAATTAAGACTCATTTTCATGCAAATCATCTACTTTGCATTCACAATTAGTGAAGTCTTCACTGATTAGCTCTCATTGTGAGCTTTAGAAAGGCAGCTATGCAAAACCATACATCTGTAGATGTGTGGGGTTTAAAAAAGGGTCCATCCTCCATCACTGATACAGGAAACAGGAAGTCAAAGATAGAACATATGCAGTCTACTTAAGGCCAGCCCGCAGCTGTAAGGAGTTTTTTTGCCGATTAATAGTTTAAGTTCAAAATCATATGAAAAAAGACTTGGCTTATTTCAAAGTAAATGTGGCACAGGTGCAGAGCAACCGAGGGATCACCCACACATTCAATATGAACATGTTATCTATATTTCCCGAATAAGTCATTATTATAATTATTTCACACTTGACAAAGAGAGTTTTTCATATAGAATACAGCTGGAAAATGTATACATGATAAGAACTTGGAATATGTTATTTATTTGAAAAACTTGGGTTGTGTCCTCCTTTATTTTAATATTTGTTATTTTGTAGGAATTGAGGGCTTATAGCATCCTTTTAAGGTTTATATTTGTACAGTTATAACCAAATGATTGTCAGTTCAATGTAGAAAAGGCTCTAGAGAAGCATTACAATTCTCCATTTGAGAAATAAAAGAAAATATATATACATTTGAAGAGTTACTGAACAAATAAATATTTTAAATTGATCGTAGAAAAACACGTTTTAAGAGAAGCAACCTTGTTCTTACGAAGCCATTAAAAGGATGTTAGAGAGAACTAAGAGCAGCTCACATCCTCCCTGGAAGTCTTATAATAAACACACACACACACAAACACACACACACACACACAAGAACAAGAAGGAAGTAAACAAGGTCGATAACAAAGAAAAAGACTGACAGCCCATGATTGGTGGATAGGGATGACCAGACGGCCTTCCCGACGGCAGAAGGAATTGTGGGATATGTCTTACCAGGCTTTTGCACCCCATGAGCTTCCTGCTCTCCATTCTCCATCGCAGCACCGGTGTCTGCACACACACACACACACACACACACACACACACACGCACAAGCAACACATTACTCATCTGATTGCTAATAGCTTGACGAGATAGAAAATCTAACTGCATGGTATTGGTTGGCAGACCGTAAATAATACAAATTAGGTTTCCCCTAACCCTGAGTTTGAGGGCTTTTGAAGGGCACCTCACTACAGGCATGTGTGTTATCTGCCAGTGGATGAACCAGTTGGTAACACACACACACGTTCTGGTCAGACTGGGGCTGGCAGAGGGGAGCGCATATTACTGTGTGACATCTGACTGCTGAATCACTGCACTTTATTTATGTATCTAACACACAAAGCACAAAAGGGCATGAATCAATCACTCAAACATATAAATAGCATGCAAAGAACATGCACAAGACTAGTTTTGGTAAATGGCCTACCAACATTTTACAATTTGCCCCTTCACCCATAATGATCACAAATGTTACATTTACATCTGTCTCAATGCACCCATGCACTCACTATTAACACATCAATTAAGACTTGAAAGCATAGGCATGAAACACCTGAAGAAAAACCTGCAAAAACACACATACACAAAAACGTATGCCTAATTTGTCTTCATACAAGCAAACAGGACTCAAATATCACTTAGCATAACAAGAGTGAAGCAAACTAACAACATGTGCATAAGGGCAACAAACTAACAACTGTGTTGAATAACAAAACAAAACTTCCAGTGTGTGGCTCTCCTGCTGACAGAGGACAGTTATTTGCAGACCGCCTCGCCCTGCTGTTTGGCACTCGGCATGTCAGCATGTCTGCGTTTGTCCAAATGCAAGCAGTGTGCCACAGTTGATCTCTGGCAAGTACCCCCCCCCCCCCCCCCCCAGCACGTCCTCCAGCCCGCTGTCACAGAACAGTGCCCACACACAGTCTGAATGTCTGGCCCGTGTGCCGGGTAACCAAAACAGGCCCGAGAGCTGAGTCAGCCCCGGTTCACTGTCACTTCATTTTAGCTGGCTGTTTATTGGATGCATCCATCTGCTTACTTATCTTTTCATCATAATAGGCTTGGGTGACCTTCCTGACATCTCACTCAGGTTTACGGTATATGTTATCCATGTAAAAACGAACCAAAATAAAAAATGAATAGCTAAGCTGCTTGTGATATGAGTCATTGTAGCATGTATGATATTGAATAGCAAACAATGTCTAATATGCAAATAGCTTAATTTATGTTCAGCCTCACTGTGCACTTGATAATTGTTACCAATCCAAATCAAAAACGTCCTTCATACAGAAACCTTTAATATAAATATTTCACAAGAATGCAATCAACTCATACAAAGTCTGTTAAACTAACAAGTGAGAAATGACTCTTCCTGAGACCTCAAAGAGTTTTACTCTTAGAGCCTTGTACAAAAGTGCTGGGCTATATTCTTATCATACATTCTTTTGATCTAAACCCTGAGCATCTTCACTGGAGCAGGTGGGGCGTTTGGATGGTAACTGCTCAGAGACGGTACAATGTTCCCAAAATGCAATAGTCATTTGAGTTAAGTTATTTTGCTTATCTTCAGACTACTATCTGTCCGGCGGCTGAATGACACACCAGCTGATCCAAAATGACAGCCAGTGTCCAGCGGCCGCTGACACTATCAGTCATTTAGGAGCAGCTGCAGTTCACGTTACACAACAAGGATTCTAACTCTGTGAACATAATGTTGTTCAGGAAAATGTTAGTCAATGACAAAGATCACTTGCTGCTTCAAGTAATCTGAATTAACTGGAGTTTAAGTAACACAGGAGAGGAACTTTTGTTTTAATGTATTTGAATGGTGTGCTGAATAGTGTGTACTAGGACCTGTAGCGTGGCGTGGGAAAAAAATTAGGGGAAGCCAATAATACGTCCTTTCTTTTGAGTCGGGGGTGTGGTGGTCAATGTAATAACGTAACCAGATGAGTGATTACAGCACCCGGTATCATTTTACACACATTTGTATCATACAGATGCAGGACTTACACACGCCTGTTATCTAACCGACAGGTCCGCACGCACTCTCCAGCCCAAACTCTAATAAGCATTCATTCACAAATTAAATCAGGAGACCTTTAACGTTTTACGTCCGATTCGCTCCTTTGTTCCTCGCTGTACACAGCTCCAGTTTGGGCATCGGCCTGTCATCAGATTGTATTTGTTGTTGCTGTTGTAGCGGAAGTTTAGTACAATTATTTTTGATGAAATACTCCAAATCTCCACCCTCCATAATTGCACTTGCTTCAGTTGCGTGTTACTTTCTAACGGCGGTGAGAGTGGTGCAGTGACGCTATCTATCTTCTATCGATTAGATTTATGATTCGAAAATTATAAAAGTAGGGTAGACATGTGGATATTATCCGACTGAACAAAACGTGCATTTATCTAACAGGTTCGTTTTCCACTGACCTTATTTCGAGCTATTTTCCTAAGTCCTATGGAGAAATCCCATTGATTTTTTGTCGAGGGAAACATGAGGGAAACCGAGCGCAGCTTACTTCCGGATTTTAGGACGCGTCACTGCAAAGGAAGCCAGCCGCCTCCAGCTTCCCTTGGCATGGCCCTGACCAATCACAGGTTGGAAGGGGCATCACGTGAGCCTCATCTGATTGGTCAATCCCCATTTTTTTTCATCAAAGGAAGCCAATTTCGGCTAGACTCCTCTCGCAACAGAGAGTGCCATCTACTGTTTCACCATAACATGTAGAGGGGTGCTGTTTCACTCTTTGTAAAATACTCAATGAGAATGGGGGAGAGACGGGCCGGCAGCAACACACAGCACAGAAAAATTACCGAAACCAAACGAAGTGTTTTTATTTATTTATTAAAATTATAACTACAATCCGAAAAAAACAGGGGAAGCCTGGCTTCCCTTGGCCTCCAGGAGAAAACGCCACTGACTAGGACAGTGGTTCTCAAATGAGGGTACGCGGACCCCTAGGGGTACGTTGGAGTACTGCAGGGGGTACGTGAGATTTATTTTATGTTAATGAAAAAAAAACATAAGTAATGCATTTAAACAAACTGCTAATAGTAGATGAACTACTTTATTCAAAGGTTACAGTAATTCTGGATAATAAAATGGGGAAAATAAACGGGGTGCTCTCTTTTCCTCTCCCTCTCCTGACAGCCCGTCAGTCTCGTGCAGCTCGGTGAACCTGTAATAAGTGACCCGACAGTAAATAATACATATATTTATAACTAGTTTAGCTAGTTCCAGAGTAGATAAACTAGCTAAGTGTGTTAGGTCTAACTCTTAGTGTATTTAATTTTGCTCCACTCAACGGTCCGTCACAGCGGGCGGAGCTGTGATCATGCAGAGTTGCGTGTTCTCCGTCAGCAGCAGCAGATCTGATCTCTGATCTCTCTCTCGCGTCCGGTTAAACTTCACTCGCGTTTATGTCCAAATCTATCAGATCTAGCTAGTTCTAGTTAATGATATGACTGCCTGCTTATCAAAGGACACCTAAACAATAAGCGTTGCTTGGCAACGGCGTGTGGCCGCAAAGTATAGCGCAGCATTATGCATGTTATGTTTATTATGTTTATATGAGGGGTCAAAATCCCATGCTCATAAAATGCTCATATATTTGTTTCTCTTCCCCACGCCCCAAAATAAATAAATAAATAAATATATATACCAATTTTAGGAAAAGTAACGAAGTTTGAGCAGTGTGGGTTTTATATTAACAGAGTTACATATCTCAAAACGCGAAGTGTAATAACTGCAGTTTGCCTCCCTGTCAGAATGACAAAGATCCTCAGTGAAGCACAAGCCCATGTTTCTCACTACATTGTAAGTACAATTTATTAAAAAGATCAGTTCAATGCAACTAATGTCGTCTTAGTGTTATTGCATGATGTTAAAATTGGTTTGCCATGAATTTAGTGATGGATTCTAAACATTTGAAATGTAGCATTTAAGTGTTTCTCAGTTACTGTTGTTGTTTTAATAAATCAGACACTGATGGTGCAGCGCTGTACCTCTTTATATAGGCATTTTTTCCCTAACAAATTGTTTTTGCGCTGATCAGGGGTAGTGTTGCAGGGTGTACCGATACTTGAAAGGTACCGCGATACCCTGCCGTTAAAAACGTTACGATTCCTCCGTTTCATTAGTATCGGTACTTTAAGAATGACGGGGAAAAGTACTCCGGTGAGAAAGCGCTGTTTTAATAAGAGCCGTGTGTGTTCAGCGCTCTGCCTGCACTGCAGCCGTGCTTGCAGTCCCTCCCCTCTCAAGCACGCACTAAGTCCCTCCCCCTCTCTCGTGCACGCAGCTAGCTAGCTGCCAGAGCGTGTGAGAAAACGGGGAGCAAGTGGCTGCAAGTGGGAGTGCAACTGCCGCTGCGCCTCGGCTTGTTGACAAAAAAGACGCCAGCAGCTACATTTGGAAGTATTTGAGCTATATCTCTGACAGTGAGGGCAAGCCTACGGACACCACGAGGCCTGTCTGTAAGACGTGTTTTAGATCCCTGCAAACCAAGCGAGCCAACACATCAAACTTGGCTAAGCACCTCGCCGACCGGCATCCAGAGCTGTTTAAAGAATTTAAAGACAGACAGGTTAGCGAATGTGATAGATAACATAATTACATCATGCTCAAGCCCATGCCCTCACATCTAAGTCAAACAAGTGTAATTTATTTTATGACAAACGAGGCAATTAATGGCAATGATAACTGTCTAATATGGCTATCGTTTTAGCTAACTTACCAATGTGGCTAACATCTGCAATATACATTTTGTCAATAATTATTTATATTACTGTACTATTACATAAAATATAAAGTTAACTATCAAAGAAATCACATAAACTCAAGCATAAAGAAGAGACCATGTTGTAAGAAAACACTTAACAGATAAACTACAATGTTATTGATCATGAAAATAATAAAAGAAAATAATCGGAATCGCAATTCTTGACTTGGTATCGGTATCCAAACCAAAATGTTGGTATCGTGACAACACTAATCAGGGGGTACTTGGCTGAATATTTTTTTCAAAGGGGGTACATTATTGAAAAAAGTTTGAGAACCACTGTACTAGGATGTACTCTAACATACATTCCTTTAAAAATGCATACTGTTCCTTTAACTGTGAAAACATTTACATTTGTTGAAGTTTGTAGCCATAAACAACATTTTAGAAGACTGCATTCGGCACAACATAATGCCATTAATTCATGTTTGCCCAATACTGAATTTCACTCAATAGAGCTTGAACGCATAATAGTGTAACTAAATGAAACCTTACTGTGGTAATGTTAGCGGTTAGCTTAGTTATTTAGCCAAGCCCACTGACAGCTCTCTTCCTGCTGTTCTCAACACTGATGAGTTGTTCTCAATGTAGAATTGTAGCAAGTATTATATTGTTACATCCTTACTTCTTGGTTAAAACCCCAGAAAAGACATGTCTCTATCTTCAATGTTCCTTTATACTTCCGTCCTGCATCTTTTTACCCCACTGTTTTGTTCCCTAACGTTCTCAAAAACATCATTATTTCTGAAGTTATGTCAGAAATGTTCCTGTATAATACCAATACAACTCTTCGTCTTTGGTGATGAAATAACCCCATCATCTCAAAACTGATTTGGCATAATCCAACCCAGGTCAGCATCCTCAAACTCTTTTTCTACTGTGCTTCAAAAAAAGTGATAATATCTACATTTCCCCACTGTACTCCATCGTATCAGTCTCACCTGCCCTGGTGTCGTCGTCGTCCAGCAGGGGGATGTAGTCTGTTTTCCCCACCGTCTCCCCCACCTTATCTTCGAAGGTCTCTGACTCCAGCTGAGCCATGAAGTCCCTCTCCACCAGGCTCTCTGGGCCCTGCTGGGGAACGCTGTCCGTCAGGGCGTCACTCAGACTCAGGTCTAACTCCGCCATGGCTGCACACACACACAGATGGGGGGGGAAGGGTAACATGAAAGATTTATTAACGTTAAATAATGCTGTGAACAAAAGTACAATTCATAAAAAAAGGAAAGAATAAAAAAGAAGGACTTCTATGATTCGTTTTAAATCAGAGATGCTGACTTCCAACACAAATCAATATGGCATTATCTGAATAGATGACAGTGCATTCGATCACCCTAAAGATACTTATAGGAGGAGTAGTTCAAATTACAAAAGGAAATAAAACCCCAAGTCCGAAATGTATACCCAAAAAATGGTCAAAAACGGCACTTTTCAACAACATGTTTACCTCAAATTCATACATTGATTTAATTTGTATCCACCAAACAGTGATGTATGACATTTAACAGAACAGGCTATTTCTTTAAATCCAGAAAAGCCATGTTGCAAAGTGTTTACTAGACTTGCAAAGCGTTTAATCGAGCAGATTAGAAAAGTGGTGAAGGAGACAGTTTGAATCTGAAATGGAGAGATAAAGATGAAAGAAGTGGAAGTAAAGCTGAGCCAAGGAGGAACACATTAAGTGAGAGAGGTAGAGGGATGGAAATGGAGGGGAGAAGTGGTTAAAGGAAGTGAGAAGGCATCATCTATTATACCACAAGACCAACTCTATGACCACAAAGTAACAAAATGACAGCCTGTTGCATAATAGTGAAGTAGGAAGTATTACATCTGATAACATGATAAACAGAATAATTGAATTGATTAGACTATCATGATCAAGAGAAGATCTGATGGGAACTGAACAGGATTGATGGTTTGTGTCCCAAAGTGACATCAAAGTAGCCTCTGGAGCAGGAACAAGGCTACAGGGCCTGGTATGATGGCAGGCCTCCACGCTGAAGTGCCCCTGAGCAACCCTCTGAGTGTCAACCAGCTGCAAGACTTGACCTCACTGATGGGCGTAGAGTTAGAAGACAATTCGTTTTTATGTTTGTCACTGGTTGCTAGTACCTTCATGTGATACCACTTTCCACCACAAGGAGACACCATTCCGATGGGACTGCTCCGTATGGAAGAAAAGCATGACTTGGTTCAATCAACACAGAAGCACAGTCTGTACTTTTAGATCCAAGCAGTCACCATCTCGTCTAGGAGTTCAACCGATAGCCACCAGGGGAATTTGCAGAGTCATATTGTGTCAAGTTCCAACTATAAGGACATGTCATATTTAGTGTCAACAGAAGCCATCCTCCATCTGATCACTGTGTTTCTCTATCTCATCGCCATCTTCACAATTCTTCTTTACATCTCTATACTGTAAAAGTCATGCCTCCCCTCTCTGACAACCTTCTTTTGCATTTGTTGTTGAACGAGCAGGTTAGGTTTCAGGCTCTTGCTCAAAGACAAAGCAAAGACAAATGACTAATTTTCTGCAAAGCGGATCCATCCTGAGATTGACAGTTTCCTTCCTATCTCATATTAACACATTCATAGACCTTTCTTTCCTTATCTGCACCCTATGTACTTTTTAAAAGGCAGTTTACATACCTGTAGTGCCACATACATTCAATAAAGCTACACGTGTCCTACACATATCCTGAAATCAGATATTTCAGGATATGTTTATAAGTTTGTGTTTTCAATTCTTTATTTTAGGTCAGCTTCCTCAAACAGATGCAGCACACAATACAAATAACTCCACAGCCCCATCTGCTGGATTCACCATTCATTACCACACATAAACAGGTAGAGGTACATGATACTGTATGTACTTCTTATGCTCCTTATTTTAGTTTTATGCAGATCTTAATACTACAGATCCATAATCCATAAGCCCCCCCCCCCCCCCCCCCCCTCTCAATCAACTTCCTCCTGACTGCTTTTCTGTTTTGTTTTGTTTCTTTTTGGCATTGTCTTTGTTTTGTTTGTCTACCCTCCCTCCCAAATGTAAAGCGTCTTTGGGTTCAAGAAAAGCGCTATAGAAATAAAATATATTATTATTATTACAGAACAGAGAACACACTGTAGCAGTCTATAGTTTAGGATTGTCAAGGTTATAATATTAGGTTGTCTATATACATTACAATGTCCTGAATGTTGTAAATTAGCATGCTGTTTTCTAGGGTTAGGGTTACTGGCCAAATACTGGACAGTGTACGTTAGCAGAAGGTAAACTGGATCATGCCTTTTCCTTCTTCACAGACTGTTAAAAGACTGATATGAACAAACCAGAAAATATGTTCTACTCAACGAAGCCGAAAGATTGGCAAGGTGTTCAAGATTATAACAGCTGTCTAGTGTCCGGAAGATCTTTGGTTCAATGGTAGGAAAATGTGGGTAGGTAATATGAAAAGATGCACTTGCCCCTTCCTTTTTACCACAAATGAAGTGCCCTTGAGCAAAGCCCTTAACTCAACTAACAGGTATAACCTGTGCACAGGGCATTCCTGGGGAATACAACTCATTGCTTTCAGTGAAAAATACAAATAACATTTCCATAACTAATCAGACCATGGTTAAATCCTAAAAGCATTTATACTTTTAATAATAGTTCCATTTTCCAGAGACATGAGTTCTTTTGTCAAAAATAAAACCAATCACGTGGACAGCAGTTGTTACAATTCTACATTTTGTTGACTGATGACTAGGACAGTCATCAGTCAACAAAACGTAGAATCGTAACAACTGCTTACAAACAAAAGGGTGTTTTCGGAGGCAGGGGTATAAATAATATATATGTAGGCATTCTCATTACACTGACTGCCAGTGTATCAGCATTCTAAATAAGACACAAGGGTGTGTCACAGGAACACTGCTGCCTACTGCCTCAACCACAAAGCCATGCTGGTCAGAAACACTGCCCCGGTTTCCATATTTAACCCCACGTCATGTGTGTGTGTGTGTGTGTGTGTGTGTGTGTGTGTGTGTGTGTGTGTGTGTGTGTGTGTGTGTGTGTGTGTGTGTGTGTGTGTGGTGTGTGTGTGTGTGTGTGTGTGTGTGTGTGTGTGTGTGTGTGTGTGTGTGTGTGTGTGGTATACAGTTTGTCATGTGTGCCAGCTGCAGAGTAGGCCGATGATCCATGCCACTGAAGCCACCAACTGATATTATTCAACACCGAACAAGACCCATAGCATTCAGTAGAATATTAACATAGGAGTTGTTCTGTAGGCTATTTCAGTTTATGTTTCTACACCCCACATGACCACAGGACCAGAACCTTTTCATTAGTCTGGGTCCTTCCCCAGCAAGGTGCCGTAGTTTGAGCTGAGCTCCTGTTTTCCAACCCTGGCTCCCATGTTTGGTGTGGCCACTCGGAAATAATTTGGATTCAACAAAGGAAGGAAATCCATGGAAGAGGCAGTTTCTATTGTGTTGCGTGCCAACAATTGCTTGGGTGTGTAAATGTATAGATAAGGCATGTGTATCAGCCTCTCTATTGGTCTCTCTTAGGAACAGCAAAAACACATACATATATGTAAGTTGTTTCTTCTACAGCTCAACAGGTTGCCATTTCTGAGGGTGATGATCGGTATTTGGGAGTTTAAAAAGACGTGCAGCAGAAACAGAAGAAGAAGAGTGTATTTTCTTTGCCTGAAATGTTGCAAACTTGCAAAAAAAACTTGAATTAAGTGAATTTAAAGTTGACATTAATTATTTTAAAAGTAATGGTGACTGCCTTAAACTATCAACAAGGGTTCAACAATAAATTCCATATTGGGCTAAAAAAAACTAGTGGTGCACGATAATTATCGGCCCGATATTAGGAATTATGACGTCATCCCGATAAACCCGATAAAAGTATTAATAGCCCCGATAATATACAATATATTTTTTGGGTAAAAAAAAACAAAAAAATACTGCTGTGTGGGTGGATTGGGATGAGGGGCGCTTGTTTTTCACTCGGCTCCTCCCGTTTTGCCAGTACTGTGGTATTAGTGGTTTAGGAAGAGGGGAGTTCTTCACAAATCCAGCGCTCCCTAACTCATGCCTGGCTGTGACGTAAATGGTGTGCGGCCGTGAAGCCAGGACAGTAAACAAACATGTCGCCGGTAGTATGGGACTATTTCAAAGTTTCAGAGTTAGATAGTTCGCTTGCTATTTGTATTAACAAATGCAGAAGTTCCACGAGGAGGGAAAAAGGCAACGAGCTATAATACTTCCAACCTGATTAGTCACCTGAAACATCACCATCGCTACGATGGTGTGTTAAAAGCGTACGAAGACGCCTGCGCTGCTAAACTAGCGGCGAATCCAAAGCCAGCTGCAAAGGCACCGGGGCTTTTACCTATCGACGAGGCTTTTGAAAAAGGCAAGAAGTTTGCCAGATTTATTTGGGAAAATAAATATGGTCACTTTGAAGAGTCAAAACTGTTCTTGGCTTTGTTTTGTTCATAGTAGTAATGCTCATGTCATTTGCTCACTACTAGTCTTTTTTTTTTACCACCAGGTGTGCAAAAACTACAGGTACATTTAATATATATATATATATATATATATATATATTATATTGTTATCGGTATCGGTCTTGAGAAACAGGAAGTTATCGGTATCGGTTTCAAAAAACCAATATCGTGCATCCCTGATAATAATACATAAATACACAAGATATTTAGAGGGACAATCAGCAGTTAATTTGCATTTGTTCCTTGTCTTTGTTTATTGTGAACTATTGTATTCTGTGTTTTTGCACCAAAAAAGAAAATATGCACAAATGGATCATACATCTTCTAATTGGTTATACCAATTTGAAATACTTGACAAAGGATAAGGTGATTATTCTGTAGAAAATCACTTAAAGTTGGAAACAATACAAATACATCATACAGTATGTGACCACAGGAAAGGTAGATGTAAATTATGAAGGTGCAGTGTGATTGAGTGAATGGATGAGAGGATCTGTAAATGTACAAGGGAGTAAAAACGACAGACGGAGAGAAATAAGCAGTATGTGTATGTGTGATGGGTTCTCCATAAGCTTCACTTTGGCAGGACACCAACAAAACTCCTATAGCGGTTGTCAGGGTGAAGCATGACATAACACAGAAGAGCTATTCCCAAAAACCACTCTACATTTTCTCCTGTTCATGTTCTTTTAATATGACAACACAATTTAATATTGTGCGTGATTAATCCCCAAGAAGCTCAGGAGCCTTGGAGCTTCTTCTGTATCTTTCTGAGGACCCTTCAGTGGCACGGACCCACCCTGAACTGCTGCTACTGCTGCAGAACGAATGTTTTTTTAATAAGAGAATAACTCTGCATGACCAGAGGCCTGTACTACGAAGCAGGATTTTCGCCTAGCCGGCTAACTTCAGGGAACACTCGGGGTTTCCGGTCCTACGACGCTGGTTCTCTTTTTAGCAGGCTAGATCTCCATGGTAACTTTTGCTGAGCGGCTAACCTGCCCTGGAGCAGGTTAGGTTGCAGGCTAAGAGATCAACTCAGTAAAAGCACTGCTTGCTGACCAATCAGAGCTCAGTGGGTGGAGTTTAAAGCGATCAAGTCATATTACATAGACAGAGGAAATACAGAAAAGCTGCCGTTGCAGTAAAGCCGGCCGGTAAAAATCACCGACTGTGTGAACGTGAACATTAATAGAATATCACCTCCCATCTTCAGAGCAATCTGACTATTATAACATTAGCGTTAAGAAAGCTTACTTAAATATCTGCCACAACATAAGTAACCCGGATCAGAGTAACATTAAGTAGGCTACAGTCCGCGGCATATCGACCTCTGCAGCTCACCCAGAATGCAGCGGCTCGTCTGGTCTTCAACCTTCCTAAATTTTCCCACACCACTCCGCTCCTCCGCTCCCTTCACTGGCTTCCGGTAACTGCTAGAATCCACTTCAAGACACTGGTACTTGCTTACCATGCTGCGAATGGATCTGGCCCTTCGTACATCCAGGACATGGTTAAACCGTACACCCCAGCGCGTGCACTACGCTCTGCATCAGCCAAACGACTCGCTGCACCCTCGCTGCGAGGGGGACCCAAGTTCCCATCAGCAAAAACACGTGGGTTTGCTGTCCTGGCTCCAAGATGGTGGAATGAGCTCCCCATTGACATCAGGACAGCAGATAGCTTGCACATCTTCCGGCGCAAACTGAAAACTCATCTCTTTCGACTCCACTTCGAGCGATAGATTTATTAACAAAGCACTTTTATACTAATAAAGGACTGGCTTATCTAAAGCCAGTTGAGTAGCACTTGAAATGTTTGGCTCTATGAAACCTGATGTACTTATATGATTCTGTTTTCTTCAAGGTTGTGTCTTCCTGGTCGAATGTACTTATTGTAAGTCGCTTTGTATAAAAGCGTCAGCTAAATGCAATGTAATGTAATGTAATATCACATCATAATAGGGCTGTGCAATTAATCGTATTTTAGTCGCGATTACGATTATGGCTTGCGACGATTAGGAAAACAGCATAATTGACAAAATACGATTATTTTGCTGGGTGCGCTTTCGCCCCTCCCTAAAAGCCCACTCGGCCACGTGGGAGTGACATGGGTTGTGAGTGTTCAGCGCAAGCGAAGATGTCAGAACAAGAGCAGCAACTAGTTAAAAAGAAGGGTCGCGGGGAGATTCCCAGTCGATCGCGAGATGTGTCTAAAAATAGAACAACAATATTCTGTGTTATCGTTAATGTCCTGTAACATAATGTTCCCGTGCCAGAATAATGCACTTGAACGCATCAAAGCTTTGTGATTGGCCGGCCTCACCCCATGTGTCCGGGCGTGGCTGGTGAGCAGTGCACTAGTTCGCTGACGTTGTCCGTGTCAACAGCATGGATGGTCAACAGGAGTGACAGTCCGCACACACACAAGACCGCAATTATGGCAGAAGCAAAAAAGCCCAAAATATATAATTTTCACTCCAAGTGGGAGGATCATTATTTTTGTATCTATTCCAATTCAAAGTCCATCTGTCTCATCTGCAATGCGAGCGTGGCTTTATCGAAGAAGGGTAATTTAGGAGCGGCATTTCAAAACAGTGCACAAACGCTACGAGACGGAATTCCCTCCTAATTCTGCCCTACGCTCCAAAAGGGGAGGGGCCTGAAAGGACAGCTAAATGCACAGCAGTCCATTTCCACCAGGCCCAACAACAAGAGCAAGGCTGCTACCAGAGCATCTTATCGTGTCAGTCACGTTCTTGCGAAACACATGAAGTCTTTCGAAGACGGCGAAGTTGTGAAAGAAGCATTCCTGGAGGCTGCGACGCGCTTTTGTGGGACAGTAAAAATAACAGCAGCATTTCAACAGGTTTTTGATATAATAAAAACTCAATTTAAATACCGTTATTAATCTGCTGTAAGTTTTAGTTTGTTTGAATTGATTCATGATAATTATTGTACAAAATGGTATAAGAATGCAAACATTAAGATCTGTTCTGTTTAAATTGATTATAGTTTATCAGTTCAGAAACTAATGTTGCTTGCATCCTATTTTAAAGGCATTTCTTTTTATACTCTAATAAAATGCAACAAAAAATGGGTTTGATTCTATTAATGTTGTCTTTTTTATTGCACTGTTGCTGCAGCAGATTACTGTGTAGCTTCAGATCTGAGTTGTCTTATTAGTAAGCCTAATTTATACTTTTGTAGCAACACTATTTTTATATAATGGCAAAGAAAGGGTTCAGAGTCTTTTCTTTTTTTCCTGTGTCATGTGGCAGCACTGCCACAAGTTCCTCTTCAGAGAGGGTCTTCAGTACAGGTGGCAATATTGTCACCTGCCTGCGCTCATCTCTGAAACCAGACCATGTAAACAAACAGGCTGGTATTTCTTGCAAAAAATCTTTAAGAGATGACATGAGCAGCCCTACCAGCATTTGCCATGGTGGCCAAAACATTTTTATTTGGTCTTAAATTGTAGTTCAACATTTATTTCCTGTTACTTCTGGACCATGACGGTTGGCCAGCCTTCAACGTTTAACTGAGTGGAATATGTTGAATATGTTTTACCAAAATGTTGGCTATATGTTAATGAGTTTTCAGTAGGTTGTGACAGTGCACTGCAACATATTTGATTTCATTTATTTGGGTCTAATTTATTTTTATTTATCATATTAATATATGTTTAGTATGGTTTTGGAAGTGCGCTCCAACACATTTATTGATCTTGTTTATTGGTAAAATATTATTTGTTTTAAAGTTCAATAAATGGTCAATGAATAATCGTCAAAATAATCGTGATATCAATTATTGACCAAATAATCGTGATTATGATTTTTATCGCACAGCCCTACATCATAATGTATCATATATTTCCTTATCTGAGTCAGCTGAGCCGTATCTGGCCGTGCAACACTCACAGTGTCACATACTGTCTGCAGAAGTATTATTTTAAGCAACACATTAAATTGACGAAACACTCGAGTCAAATGTAATTAAAGTCAGATCCACTCGTGTCTGAGACGGGGCAGTGATATCATAAACCTGTTAATGTACGCATTCAAACACTTGTTCTTTTACCAGCTGTATTCACCTTGCAGGTGTAGCTATGTGGCTTTTATCCTGTATAAAGTGTTTAAGTCATGGATGTTTAAAGTTTAACTTTCTCATATGTCTAATATTATAGTCAGGGCTGCACACATAACTGCACATCTCCGCAGCTCACAGCCAAAATGCGAGTGAGCGAGGGAGAGAGGGAGGGTGCACCGGTACCGGCGCTGTTGTTATTAGAATCTAGTGCTAGCTGCTCTAACGGATATAAGAAGAAGATGTTTCTACAATAATGTGGAGGGAGAGGCTGATACTACAGCTCAGTGAGGTAAAGGACTGAGTGTTTAGATAGTTCACTTTAGTTTAAGTTCAAACGGTTAGGTCACAATTTATGTAAACACATATTTCCAAGGCACTCCTTTATAATTATTGGGATAAACAGGTTTGAAATCATTCCAATGTATACTATAGGACAGTAACCAAAAATATCCTTTAAAACTGGAGAGATACAAACAAATGCATAAATAAATAAATGTTAAGGTAAAATAAGATATGAATGAACAACATAAATAAAATAAGTTACATTAATTTGTTATTGGCTATGGTAGGTTATTGGTTATGTTCACATACTTATTTGATTACATCCACTTGTCTAAGATGACAACAGAGACTTTCAACCCAAAACCAGCTGTTGACTTGTGGATGCAAGCAGCTAATCGCAGACTCAACCAGAGAGAAAGAAGTAGGCCTACATCATCAGCTACCATGTCTGACAGAGAGGAAGACAGTGAGGAGAACAGTCAGGAGGATAGTGATGACAGCTTGTAGGATTACTGGTCGTGCTAATGTTGTCTTGTGTTCACCTCTGCATGTGTGTTCTGTGTTCACCTCTGCACGTGTGTTCAGTGCCGTGTGTCTGGCAAATAAAGTCAAGACCCACTCAAAAGTTACGGTTTATTTCATTTTAAGGATGAGCACCAAGCAACATCTCAAGGTGCTCCTTTGAGAACCAGGGCAACAAAGTTATGTGCACCCCTGATTATAGTTGACTTTTCATTCAGGAAGTATGACACGCTGCGCTGTCAGTATGCTTGTCCATGTTTGTGATTGGTCGAATGCTCCAAATACCACCCCTCTCATGTGAACTCGCACCTTACTAGATAGGACACGGCTGGCTTGAGCAATCCACTTGATAACTCGCGTCGTACGGTCGTAGTAGAGTTTAGCGAGAGCGCGTATGTTTTGGATTAGGCCAACCGGCTAACTCAAACATATCCAGGTTAGGTTGAACCAGCTCCGTAGTACAGGCCTCAGGAATCGGAAGTTATCTTCCTTGGGTAAACATTGAATAGCAATCTGGGTTGGATGAGGTTTACGATAACATCTCTACAACTCACAAATCATTAACTCCTAATCATTACTCAGCAATACATAAAACACAAAAAAACTTATTTCAGACGAAGATCAAAGGGACCCAATTGGGTGCTTTGATTAATCCTGCACACTGCTGCACTCCAGCTGCAGGCTAGAAACCAGATCCAGGCCAGCTGCTGGGAAATCTATTGTACTTTGCCTCCAAGCAAGGCACTGCAGCCAAAACTGTGTCAGGCAACTATATTTATCGCTGAAATGTAAAAAGAAAAAAAAGTTTCTTCCCTGGAGTTACAATGCTTAATAAGTCAGAGAAAATTGCACAGTCATCGTCATAGCCAAGTGATATTCTTAAGAACATAAAAACACGGCCATGGTAGGTCAAAAACTAAACCAGGAAGTGCATACGACGACAATAATAACACGGTCATTGTAGTAAACTGAAATGACCAAAGTGTATCATTATGGGTGTGATAAGGAGTAGTGCTGATTTATTACACACCCACAACTCCAAGCACACACAATTCAAGCCATACTGCCTGAAAATAGGCAGAAGAAACAACTTGTCCTCACTATTACCATATATTATATATATATATATATATGAGTGACAGCATCAACACGGCCTAGAAAAACAAGTGTTCAGTGGCAGTGTAGACATCTCACCCCTGATGTCACTTTCTAAGAGAGGTGGGACACTTCCTCTGAATGCTCAGGTTACTTGGTTACCATGCGAGTTTGTGTGCGCGCGTGTGTGTGTGTGTGTGTGTGTGTGTGTGTGTGTGTGTGTGTGTGTGTGTGTGTGTGTGTGTGTCAGAGTGAAAGCTGACTGACTCCTGCTCAAATGACTTTATGACTCTGAGAATCATTTAAATTATGTTTTTTATATTGTTCTACACTGTGTGATTGTGTGTGTGTGTTTGAGACCATTGCTCCAGCCACACTTCTTTTTTTTGTTCCAGCTGATATACAGAGACAGCTGAGTAGGGACTTTTAGCCCTTGCTCAGTTTCTCTTTCTCAAACTTTCTCACACACACACACACACACACCCTGATGGATTCAATTACACTCTTAAGCCTTTTGTCTCGAACAGCACCCCATTTCTCTGGGACTTCGACTGTTGGTCGGACAAATCCAGATATTTGAAGATGTTACCTACTATAAATTGGTATTATTTGACAAGTTTTAGACATTGTATAGACTAAACAATGAATCAGTTAATAACTTAGAAAATAATATGCAGATAAGACAATATCAAAATGAGTTGCAGCCCTAAACTAGAGTTAGCTGAGCTTCAAGATTAGCAGGTAAAGCTTCTGCCGTCAGTGAGATATATTGTAGACCCTGAAACTTCTCCATGATTCTGCTACTTGACAACAAGAACCAGAAAATATGTCAATGCTAATGGAAGTCTCCATCAGCCCTTAATGCATGCAGTACACTACAACATATTACTGCAGGGACTTCCTAACATCCTTGTTTGACAGGTTTGTGACGAGTCGTCCTGGTGCCCTACTTAGTATGTAACTTCTTACCCATACAAGTTGTTTGTCCTATCTTATATTAGTCATGGATTGGTTTATCTGCTTCAGTTACAGCTCACTCAGTAATCCCCCCACCTTATTAATCACCTGAGGGGATCTACTTCAAAGGCACGCCATGCTACCGTGTGTCTGTGTGAGAGAAGAAGCAGAGATAATTCTAGGAAAGTGTCTATCCCAACATGAACACACGCACATCATGGCCCTCCTTTAGTTAGTTTGCATGAAAGCAAAAGGGAAGCGGAGGGCCGAGACTTGGTTATCTGATATCTGTTCACACCCTGTAAATCAAAACTGCAAGTACGCCTATAGGGCAATCCTCCATTCTGTCATGTTGAGGTGTCATATCGTAAAAGCTACTTACATGTTCTTGTGTAAAATGTAGAAGTTAATAAAGTATGTAGACTATGTACACAAAGTGATAAAGCTATCACAATGGTCATACATGGGCCACATAATGGTTGTTATGTTAGGCATGTGGCAATTATCTGACTGATAATGTTAAACTATAAAATGGTAAATCCCTTATAATAACTTTTTTTTTTACGTGTGTGTGTCCGTCCCAGTGTCCAGCTGCCATGGCACTAATCTCACATAGATGCTATCGCTGACATTCCTCGCGGGCCATTCAAACTATTTCACCGAGCCACACAATCACAGCACTTTGTCAATACACACACACACACACACACACACACACACACACACACACACACACTAAATGTATTGACTAATTTCCTACTGTATTTGATTCAAATGTGTTCCCAGGACTGATTGTTATTCTGAAGTGACGCACCACATTCAAATGTAACAGCCTTACACCTGAGGTATTTTGTGTAAAACATCTCTCTGTCCTTGTGCAGAAGGATCACACCTAAGCCCTCAGGGAATTCACAGGTTGTGTGAACAACATTTTAGAGAGTTGTGAAACCTGCAAGATAAATATGTGGAAGTGCTTCCAACGAGTCAAACATTGCTGCAAGGAGGCACTCACAGAAAAACTATTCTTCACTGATATGACTAATCGCATGCATCTGGTAAAACATGCATTAGAGTTGTGAAAGTAAATTCATTATTGTTTATAAGCATGCACTTCTGCCCATCTGACTATACAAAGTTACACACCCTCTTCTCTCATCACACATGTTGACCTTTCACAACTCAGGTAATTGCTAACTTGCATTGGAACTAATCTGTGTCGCGCTCTTGAAACGCACGTTTATGTAAGAAGTGATGTGAGGATTGATGAGACAATAATGGCCCCACAGGCCTCTGGTTTGTTTTAGAACAGGGAGTGGCAACAGGAGTAGTGTGTGTGTTTTATAATAAGTCTCAGGAGGCATACAGGTGCTGTTCAGTGATCCTATTAAGTAAAATGATCCTGTTAAACTATAACAACAGATATGTTCTGATGAGGGTCTTGTATGGAAGCAAACAAGAGACAGAAGTATTTGAATGTTATCAGACACCGAATTTATAGCATTGAAAATAATTACTTTGAAAATCATGTATCTGAATTTTTTTTTGCTCCGAATTTACCTATGTGAAATAAAAATGTAAAAATTCAAGTTAAAAAAATTCGAATGTTCAAATTCAGATCCCAAAAATTCAAGTGAACAAAATTCGACGTCAAATATTTCGGTGTTTAAAATTCGATGTCAAAAAATTCGGTGTATAAAATTCGACGTCAAAAATTGCGATGCAGCCTCATCCGGGCTACTCAGACAGGATAAGCAATCGAGTCCGAATGCAATCAAACCGACTTCTGGCCTATCAGAGCCAAGCGGCAAACCCCGGGACAGTGCGGTGAAGCCCAATGCTGCAAACTATAGGCGATGGATGCAGATGGGAGCAATTCCCGTAGACCCTATGTTAAAATGTCCAACTTAACATCAGAAAATGAACATGTTTCTAGCCTGGATCCACAAAAACATATTCTGTATATAGTTAGATTCCCCCTTCATGACAACGGGACTGCTGCTCCTAGCTCCTCTGTCTCACTGTTAGCTCCGTGATGCTACAGGGGCTCAGCGCATGAGGAGAACAGTACTTGAACTCGGCCGTGTTTGTTGTGTTGGCTCCTGGTGGACTATTCGTCATGCAAATATAGGATTTATCTGCGGTTGAAACAGACCGTCCATGAATGCAGTTTCTTCGGTAAGTCAACCCTGCGTACTTTATGTTATGTTACTGGTGTTTTTATTAAGCTAACGTTAATGAATGTTTAGAGTTGGGTTAGCATTTGAGCAATCGTAGCTCCATCTGTGCTAACGATGCTATGCGTAGCATCCAAGAGTGTATATATACCAAAAGGCTTCTGTGCGAGGTTGCTAAAATAAGGTCATCCTTGTACGTTAGATAGTTAGTTTGCTAGTTAGGTTACTGTATGCATTGTTAAGGTTCATTTAAATTCGCTATGCTCTACTATAGCATAAAATAGACTAGCTAACGTCAACATATTGTTGAAGAGAGGCTTAGTGTATATTAAATCAACCTCACAATGAAATGTGTGTATCTTTAAAATATGAACGTCACATTTCAAGATGGTCCAGAAATAACGCTCCCTTAGATATTATAATATGGTTTGTTGAACTGGAGTTATTTATTGCAGCTAACCGCCTATCCGACGAACGACCCAAACATTGTTGTTTTTAATATTATTACCAATGCCTCTTTTAATTGTATTATCATCACACTTGAGAAACAGCCTTATCGTGGCTGTACAACGGAACATGTAACTTAATTCCTGCATTTAAGGACGATGAATAGCGTAGTCAATGCTTTAGTGACAAGGAAATTATTAGTTTAAATATGATATATGACGTTATCTGTGACTTCAGTGGAAATTAAGCTTATCCATTGCATTGCATTTGTTCAATAGGTTTGTGTCTTACCCTTACGTGTGTGATGCATATTAATATGGCATATGAAAACAAATTAATTTGACTGACTCATGAAAACCTCATCCAAAGTAACAGTAAAATAAAAAGGACCTACACAATAATGCTCAATCAAACTGATACAGTATAAGGACTGTGATATCCAGCAATTTCTTAAGTATAACAATAAGATTATGACCTGTTTTTAAAAGAAGATAAAAAGTAGTTTGCATGTAAAGAAGTCTGTAAGCCACGCATGTAACTTTACATCTGTTTGTTCAAAGTGTCCTCAAGGTGATCCAGACAGGCTGGACCAGAGGAGGAGAGACAGATCTGGACTCCTACCAGCAGAGAACTTCAGCACGGATTCCAAGGTACATATTTTTCATACTTTGCAAATAATGCATAAAGTAATGACTCTAATATACTGATATACATGCCATTAAACATGACTGAATACTAGATCACCTACACATCAGTGATGTTGAGTGTACTTTCTTAGAAAAAGGTTACATTTACATTTTACTAAGCAACATCACTTTTTTGTTCAACTTTCACATTTTAATGTATTTAAGGCAAATATTATTGAACATAGTGAGAACTGCAACTCTTTGTCTTTCAGTGAGACAACCGGACAGAGCAAGCTTCTACAGTTGCACTAAGTTTTGATAACAGTTACATATTATTTGAATAATACATTTATTTCAATGTTGATGAATTTAGAACGGTTTATTCATAATCTGATTATCTTTGTAGTACACTGTTGGATTTAAAAAACACATTCAAATAAGAAAATCATTATATTTATGAACAAACAAACACACCTCTTTCTTAAATAACACACTTGCTCTGCAATAATATGTTTCTTGATATTTCTGTTAGGAAAGGACAGGCCTGAGAGACAGGACTGCTTCACCATTTTCTCTTTCTCTGAGGCTCCAGAAGAACATCCAAGAGGGAAAGGAGAAGCTGATGTGATAAAAGTCAGCTGATCAAATGCATTTGCCTCACTTTATGAGCTTCACAATACTTGTGCCTTGTACCGCCGAGTTTGCAACCTCATAAATAAATGGTGCCAATCTTCAGTCAGATGTGTAATTTAACATTTTCAGTAAGAATAACGGACAAAAGGAGTGCAAATACAATTTATTGAAATGTGAACTAAAAGTTATCAAGCATGAACCATCGCCATTTTTTTTTAAATAAAAACGAAATAATATACATAAGTTACACTCAATGTTAATCTGTTAATTGACAGGCTAGGCCTGTGCAGGTGGTAACAGCTATGCCCAGCATGGGCTAAATTCTGTAGGTGCAGCTGGTGCAAGTCCTCCTCCATCAGGTCTGGTCCTCCTCCCTCAGACCCTCAGCCCTCTCTGGCCAAACCAACAGACAGGACGTTCATAAAGCTGAGGTTTACCCCAAAGTCTCTAATCATCCATCCTGTGAATATGAGAGGGGAACAAATAGTGTAATAGATGCTTTGGACGATAAGAAATATAAAGTTAACTGTTGAGTTGCTCAGTTTTTTAGATTGACAGGGTTTAATAACACAAACAAAAGGAGAGAAATAAAGATTGGTCTTTCAATAAATTGTGTTGATTTTGTCTTTTGAATTGTTTGTCTGAAGTCAAGTAGCTAGAATTGTTACTTATAGTTTTAATGATACAGTCTGGTTATAATGTTTGGAGGAGGCATCACAGGTAAGAGCACCATTTGTTGTGTTCCATCCACAACAAATTGATGTGTACTATTTCTTGAATCATTACTGTCAGTCCAAAACAAGAGATTTTGTTTTGGTAACATTTAAAAAAAAAACATTATCTCTTTTCCACTACACTATCTTGAATACTTTAGTTTTTACGTCACTACATTTATCTAACAGCTTTAACATTGTAAAGGTGTCACTTCGGACTCTGGGTAATTATGACAGCATGTCCTACTATTTTGAGACTTTGAACAAACCAGACCTTAATCTATTAATGTAGAAAATAGTCAGCACATTAAACCATTATGAAAGTAATAATTAGTTAGCTCATTGTTCAAAATGAGCTCCAACTACAACAGTTAAGTCAACTCGTGCATCGGTAATAACAATAAATCAAATGATATAATATAATAGTATAACTTGTGTCTACTTTAAATACTTTAACAACACTTTCCTAATTATACTAGCATACTTTTACTAAAGTAACATTAACATGTTTAAATGCAGGGCTTTTGTAAGAGTGTATTTCGTATAGTGTAGTATGGTCTACTTGACTTATCTAACCGAAGTGATCGTTACGTTACTTTGCAAACCGTCACACCCCCCCCCCCCCCCCACACACACACACACGGTAACGTGATTCACTTCAATTAATGATAACTACGGAGCTTGCTAACAGCAAGGCACAAGGCTACTTCACTCATTTAGCTAGCTAATGTAAGATACAAATGCTGTCGAGCCCTCACTGCTTGTAAGATAAAGAGCACAAACTGACTACTTACCCGAGCGGCGAGCCCCGCTGTTCTCCGTCATTTTTCTCCCGGGTTGTTGTGATCACATGACTGACAAAGCCGTGCTCTGATAGGCCAGAAGTCGGTTTGATTGCATTAGGGCTCGATTGCTTATCCTGTCTGAGTAGCCCGGATGATGCTGCATCGCAATTTTGGACATCGAATTTTATACACCGAATTTTTTTGACATCGAATTTTTTTCACTTGAATTTTTGGGATCTGAATTTGAACATTCAAAATGTTTTCACTTGAATTTTTACATTTTTATTTCACATAGGTAAATTCGGAGCAAAAACATTCAGATACATGATTTTCAAAGTAATTATTTTCAATGCTATACATTCGGTGTCTAATAAAATTCAAATACTTCTGTCTCTTGTTTGCTTCCATAGTCTTGTCATGACATAACTTAGATTTCAACAAATAATAAGTTCATAATTTACATTGAAAACAAAACAATAGCTAAATGTTTCTTATTACACTACATTTAATATGCTAATCCAATTGTCCTGTTTTATGGCTGTCAACGTATATTGTAAATTATAATAAAAACAATTCTGTAATTACTGGTCCATTGTGGCGATATCTACGTACACAACAGAAATACAGAAACATGGCTTCTGAAAAGTCACAGCCAGTCAGGGATAGATCAATAAATCAAATCTCTAGTGAGTGTTAAATGTTTCGAATAGAGTGTCTAATGCATAGCTTAGAGGAGTTGCTGATGCTGCAACACACTGTGGTCTCTAAGGTATTATAGCTGATGTAGGCAGCAAATGAATGGAAACACACACGTAGACTTGAAATGTAATCCTTAATTTCCTCTTTGCCATCATGCCGTCCTCCGGATGCAACATCGGATGAGGCTGATGTGACTTAGATCGAAATAGTCAGATGACACAAGAGTACACACTGCTATATGTGGCCTTACAATATGCTGATAAGTGTGGGTTGGAAAGTGAGGGACATATAATGGCATCATTTGCATGTACACGCCTTAAATACTTGTAAAGTAAGTGCTGCTCTGATGTAGTCTTGCGAACAGAAGGAGTGCATGCATGTGTGTGTAGAATCATTATGTAATAGCATAGCCTCTTAGGCACGACATCCCACATAGTACATTGGGAATAGTATGCTTTATACACATTAATAAAGCAGGAGGCAGTGTCGGACTGCAAGGGCTTTGCCATGTAACTGGAGAAACCCCCTGACAATGTTTGATGTCACTTTAACTCAGTGTTTATGTGTTTTAGAGCTTTCTTTAGCAATGACGTAAAACCATAATAGCCTCCAAAATCTGTCTACTAGGTAACTCCCGGGTAAAGGATGAAGAGAGGATAACAAAGGATGGCTTTTTTGATCTTCTGATGGAAAGAAATCCATGGTGCTGAGGATTAGTGGACGGGGGTTGCCAGAGGGAGGGATAGGGCCATGGGGTTCATGAGAAAAAAAACACATGGTAAGAGACAAGAGAAACAAGAGAGAAAACTGCTTCCTGCATGAGTTTGTGTGAATTGTTTTTTTAAAGATGAGAGAAACTGAAATGAATTGGTTGGGTTTGAGGTAAGAAAATGGTTCAATCTGATTCAACAGTGGTTCCTTGGTTTGATTTTGGGATGTTGGGAATGGCTGAAAACAGAATCTTACCATCAAGGATTGCATGAACTGTCAAATATCAAGTACATTCCTTTGCTTGCAAACCTGAAATGACAGTGAATGTGCATGCTGTTCTAAGTTTGACTTGTCATCTGAGTTTGAGCCATCACAATGTCGAGAGCCTGTAGGTTCTGTCCAAAATACTGCACAGTGCACGCACAACTTTCTCTGCATCTTTCACCACTTAAATGTTGCAACAAGTCCCATCAGTGCTTTATTATGACAGTTATATTGTTTGATAATGTCTTGTTGTCATGCTGATTGTAATCCATCAATGATCTTGTTTCGCTATATAAAAAGGTTGTGTGGTGGCACCACAGACCAATTACTGTGATATGAATGTCCTCACTAAGTAACAAACATATTTAAAAAGGTACCCTTAGGAGCTTTTGACCACCAGCACGACCATCACAACCATTTTTATGGAATAATTGGTCAATTTCGGAGAAGAAAATTGGGCAATATTTTCAATTCATAAAATTATTTGAAGGAAGTATGTTCACTGAGAGCAAATGCATCCACTTCAAATCTCTATTTTCACACTATTTAAATGTCTGCATACAATAGAACTTTAGCGGTTATGTTTTCCCATGCAAGTGCAATGCATATATCTGGAAACACTTATTTGACACTTAAGTGGCAGCAATACAGAAAGGGAAGAAAAGAGGTTGAGTAAGATCTACATAAAGAAACAAAGCAGAAAGATACATAGAAAGATGGAAAGAAGTGGGAGAGAGGGGAGCAGCTCATCAGCTGACATCACAGCAGTGGTACTCATTTGACAAGTTAGCTGTGCAAGTAAATATGTCTATAAGAAGGCTGTTGTCCATTTCCAACAAATAGTAGTTAGCAGTTAGCACAATTATGCAGTCGGACATGTCTGAATCTGTGTGTTGTCGATCAGTCCTTGCCCTACTAATTTGCTTCTAACAGCCACAGCGTGTCTCTGATGTTTGGCTCCATTCATAGAGCTCCACTTAAGGCAATGTTAATATGTGCCCTGTGTGTGTGTGTGTGTGTGTGTGTGTGTGTGTGTGTGTGTGTGGGTGTGTGTGTGGGTGTGTGTGTGTGTGTGTGTGTATATGTGTGTGTGTGCGTGTGTGTGTGTGTGTGTGTGTGTGTGTGTGTGTGTGTGTGTGTGTATATGTGTGTGCGTGGGTGTGTGTGTGTGTGTGTGCTTCCTGCTGCTCTCACACCCATACAGTGCCTTGATGAAACTCACAGTGGGCTTGTTTGTGAGTGAAAGGGCTAGTGTTTAATCCTGCGTGTGTGTGTGTGTGTGTGTGTGTGTGTGTGTGTGTGTGTGTGTGTGTGTGTGTGTGTGTGTGTGTGTGTGAGCGTTGCCTTCTGTTGCTAATAGACTTACACAGGACTCGCAGGACATATTTGTATAATTCAACACTTGCTGCAGCTCATCAGTGTGCATGTTAGAAAACACAGACAGGCAGACAGGCAGACAGGCAGACAGGCAGACAGGCAGACAGGCAGACAGGCAGACAGGCAGACAGGCAGACAGGCAGACAGGCAGACAGACAGGCAGGCAGACAGGCAGACAGGCAGACAGGCAGACAGGCAGACAGGCAGACAGGCAGACAGGCAGGCAGGCAGACAGGCAGGCAGGCAGGCAGGCAGGCAGGCAGGCAGGCAGGCAGGCAGGCAGGCAGGCAGGCAGACAGGCAGACAGACAGGCAGACAGCCAGACAGGCAGACAGGCAGATAGGCAGGCAGGCAGGCAGGCATACAGGCATACAGACAGACAGGCAGGCAGACAGACAGGCAGGCAGGCATACAGACAGACAGGCAGGCAGGCAGGCAGGCAGGCAGGCAGGCAGGCAGGCAGGCAGGCAGGCAGGCAGGCAGGCAGGCAGGCAGGCAGGCAGGCAGGCAGGCAGGCATACAGACAGGCAGACAGACAGACAGACAGGCAGGCAGGCATACAGACAGGCAGACAGACAGGCAGGCAGGCATACAGACAGGCAGACAGACATACAGACAGGCAGGCAGGCATACAGACAGACGTCCACAATCTCCACCACGTCACCCTGCCATTGGAAAAGTCCAACACTAGCAAGCAGCAACTGAATGGATTCTCTGTATGTCCTCATAGTCACGCCTACATAGAATCAGAAACACACACAAGTATTTTTTTGGGAACTATGCCCTATTGTTGCAGACTCAGAGTGAGGCTGAGCACATCACAATGGAATGCAAAGCAGCACATACACACACACTCTCAGACAGACACATGGAGGTCAAACTCTAATCCCAAAACAAACACTGTCACACACAGGTAGTGGACACACACTCACCCAGGGCTGCAACATGTCACAGTCTATTCCCTACAGTGTGTCCACTCTGCAGCTTGGTCTGCAGTAATACAGTAATATTGTGGATTTTACATGACAGAAAAAGGAAATCTCAGTCTGCCCTGTAAACTTGAATTCCTCAAATTCCTACTGGTTGTACACAGGTATTTGAGTTCCTTTGCATTTCTCGCCAAAACTCTATTCCTTCTTATAATATTACAAAAAATAAAGATGTATAACAGATATCAAATGGACAGTTAGCCGTGTGAATGGGCAATAGAAAGCACACTTTCCAATTCCACTTCCTTTTGAATGTTAAACACTGCAATATTGTGTTGAGCAATATAAATACAAGTGGATGCCATTGACTCGCATTGCATATTTATATTTGCATTATTAAATAAGACAAGTTATTAAATTGTAAAGCTGATTCTTTTAATATAGCATTTGATTACAACAGGCCTATGATCACCTCTAATAAAACATTTAAAGATGAATGGCTACAAATTGTCCCATGTAATAGAAAAAAGGCGTTTCCAATAACCAATAATACATAGTACACTTTGAAGCCACTTGAAGCACTAAAAGTATACAGATGGAGAATTCCTTCTATTAAATGTCTGGTTTATATAATGTTCCGATTTTAAAATGTTAGAATTTAGATTTTAGAATTGTGTCAAATTCCCTGTCTTTTTCTTATCTAAAAAGCACCTATTAATCACCTCTGTCCACCCATCCATCTGTGCAGTAGCCAACGTTTCACCCTGCTGTTTAATTCCCCGGTTGGCAGCAGTAAAGCTGACACACTGGTCCAGCTGCTACTGTTGTGAGGGGGGGGGGGGGGGGATTACAGCGACCGGCTCACTCTGTCCCATCCCATTCTTCCTCTCCGCTCTCCATCATTTCATTCACTCAATCTGCCGTTGTCACGCCATCTCAAAGTCCCTGGCCACCGAACACACACATTATACGTTAAGTACGTGTGCATGCAGACTAACCTACTCATGGAAATATGTGTGTGTGTTTGGCTGCCAAAGAAATACAGCACTATGAAATCACCATTTGGTTATGAAATGTTTGAAGTCTGTCATTATTTCTCACACAAAGCTAACAAATGTTTTCCTTTGATTATTTGTAAGTGACTAGTAGAGATTGACAGTTCAAAAGCAGTGTCTGGTGTTCTGAGCTGATAATACAATTCCAGAGGACAGTGCCTTTAAACGAATGCAGATTGTGCAAAATACGTAGATTTCAAACATTTCCTTCTGATTTGCTTTGAGTGTCATGACAGTATTTTTAAGTGTAGTTAGGAAAAGGTTAAAAATGGTTGGAGACTATTACATTTGAGTGTGAGGTTAGGGAGTAATTCATGAACATAGATATATTTGCAATCATTAAATCGTATTGGTTTCTTGAACAGAATGATGATAGCTAGTTGTGAAAGGATGTTAGTGGTTTAATGGTGGAGGCTAATGCCTGACATCAAGAGGTTATGCATTATGAAAGATGAGAACTATTTGCATGCATACATGTTGAAGCTGTATTATATCTAGTCTGTCGAGAGCATTAAAGATAACCCCAATAGGTCTACTTAAGTTTTAATGTTAGCTGAAAATCCTTTATGTTATCTAGTTCATTATCTTGTATCCTTACTCTGAGGTATACGCAGAGTTTAAAGCTTTTATAGCTTGTTTGCTGTGTTGTATGTATCATCCAACATCAGCATGGGTTCTGGGAAACTGACAAAGACTGAACAACTAATCGATTATTTGAAATTAATAATAATTAGTTACAGCCCTAGAAGGGTTTGCAAGCCCCGAGCAATCCCATGGCCTTCGTAAAACATTTAAAAGCTGAGATATTGACTGGACATGAAAATCAATAATAAGTGATAAATACAGTAATTCAAGGAAACAAGAGAGGCTATCCTGAGGCGCGAAAGGAAACCGATAAAATCAACCCTGATGAAAATATTTTCTGCATTTCATACAGCATAGAAAGAATGAGTGCGTGGATTTATTTGGCTCTGACTTTACTTCAAGTCAAGAATATTTAAAAAAAGACAACAAATGACAGGTACCATTGAACAGAAAAAACAACAATGACCTGTCTTTCCACCTGTCTAACCCTTTTCACCATTTGCCTCAACACAAGCTAGGTTTCCTTATTATTAACCACAACTGTGGAGAATACACAAATGGTGCCAAATTCCGGTTTAACAGATACTTCTATACAAAACAGCTGAATCGCAACTAATCTGGGTCAGGGAAATAAAAACCTGTGTAATGCAATCCTTATCGATGAGTCATCCGTCATTGATACAGCTACATTGAGTAAACAACTAAATGTTTCACAGATCCACTTGGTGTTCAATACTAATGGAAAGCATAACAGGCAGCGCTGGAGCTATTTGCCACTGTGGAGTATGGATCTCTACAGACCATAAAGGCTCTCCCTAGGTCAAGCTGTCTGGTACACATGCTCTCACTAATTACATGGCAGTCAACCAATCCTATACAATTAACAAGCTAGCAGCAAGCTTAACCATCTCTCTATCAGGGCTGGGAGAAAGACTTGAATACAAGATGTGGTTATCTTTCTTGTGCATGTATACTATTGAAAATATACGGTAAAGTAAAAACAATCTAATTAAAGTGTGATGCTATTACAAGTGTACTGTGTAATGACATATCACCAAAGAACACAACTCTATAACTGATGTGACAAGCTTCTGACGGTACAGTCTCCTAATGAAGCAGGCATCCCATAGTGTAACCTCGTAACAGCTGATGTTTACTGGCAAGACACAATTAAGGCTAAGGCTGAAATTAGACTGACATTAACCTTTGGAGAAACTAGAATTACTGCCTCGTGGTTTATGCCTTCATCAACCAAACAAGTAGTTTGGATCCATGTCTGTCACTGTCACTTTATTCTCCCTTTATTCTTAGTTGTTATAATTAGCTAATTCATTCTTGCATTATGCTCCAAAACTAGTTTTGTGACTTCACAATGACCTGGACTTTTGTCAACCAAAATGTAATGAGATCATTCTTGATTTCAAGTGGTTGTTTGTGCCAAAATTAAACAAATTCCCTCCAGGGGTTTTGAGGTATTGGGTTCAAGAGAATAGGTTGGCCGGAAGCACGGACTAAACCAAGAAGGGTTGCAGGCACTGAGGGATAAACAACAACAACCCACAAAACAAGCAACCACCTTATTAATTTGAATGGTACCACTCTGTTCAGGCAGCAGGGTCCTCTGGCAAAAAAGTTGAACGAGGAATTGTGCTGTAATGACTTTTCAGAGCAGTACAATCCTTTCATAATGATTGTAAGTGTTTTGGTGTCTGATAGACTTTCACAGTCATGGATGTTATATTATTACTTAGGGTTTCCTCCTTCCTATAAACCTCTCCTACAGCAGAATCAGGGGAGGCTACGTTCCAGCCAGGCCCGGTTCTACGGGGGTGCATAAGGGTGCATTGTACCCTCAGTTGAGTCGTTATGCACCCTCGTTTGAAAAATGAAAAGTGAAAAAAAAAAAAAGAAAAGTGAAAAATATTACATATATAATAACAATAATAATAATAATAGGAGTAATAATTAGGGATGCACGATATCGGTTTTTTGAAACCGATACCGATAACTTCCTGCTTCTCAAGACCGATACCGATAACCGATAATAATATAATATATATATATATTAAATGTACCTGTAGTTTTTGCACACCTGGTGGTAAAAAAAAGACTGGTAGTGAGCAAATGACATGAGCATTACTACTATGAACAAAACAAAGCCAAGAACAGTTTTGACTCTCGTCAAGCGCCATCATTTCTATGATGAAGTTAGAGATTGTTTTAGCCCTGGGGTCGTCTCTGGCAAACTTCTTGCCTTTTTCGAAAGCCTCGTCGATAGGTAAAAGCCCCGGTGCCTTTGCAGCTGGCTTTGGATTCGCCGCTAGTTTAGCAGCGCAGGCGTCTTCGTACGCTTTTAACACACCATCGTAGCGATGGCGATGTTTCAGGTGACTAATCAGGTTGGAAGTATTATAGCTCGTTGCCTTTTTCCCTCCTCGTGGAACTTCTGCTTTGCATTTGTTAATACAAATAGCAAGCGAACTATCTAACTTTGAAACTTTGAAATAGTCCCATACCACCGGCGACATGTTTGTTTACTGTCCTGGCTTCACGGCCGCACACCATTTACGTCACAGCCAGGCATGAGTTAGGGAGCGCTGGATTTGTGAAAAACTCCCCTCTTCCTAAAAAAATATATATTATACAAAATATATTAATATACTATTAATACTGTTATTGGGTTTATCGGGATGATGTCATAATTCCTAATATCGGGCCGATAATTATCGTGCACCACTAGTAATAATAATAAGAAGAAGAAGAATATAGTTGAAATAAAATAAATTGTGGTTAAATGACATTGTCTGCTGCATTTATTTGGTCAATTTAAACGGTAAGTAACGTTATTATGGCCGCTGCGCGTTCGTCATATGCAAGGTGCTTACACAACAGTCAGTGATGGACATCAGAAAATGGTTAAAACAACCAGCCTTATCACCAGCAGTAACACTGCATCTACTGCAGGTAATAACAGTTCAGATCATGGGGACATTATGTTACCCGCGGCCACTGTCGTGGACACTAACGTCCTCCCGCCCGACTCGCCGGCTTTGCCCGCCTCGCCCACGGAGGCGGAGCAGCTGCAGCCGTCTCCGTTGCCCCAAACACCGCCACCCCTCGGCCCGCATGTGCCAGAGGACCTCGGCAAAACAGAGCCTGCCCAGGTATATTTAAAAAAGTACCCAACTCGCCTGCACAGTGGGGTAAGGCGCTTATTTTGCAGCTCATGGTTTCAAAACAGAGATTGGCTGGAATACTCTTGTAAAAAAGATGCCATTTTCTGCTATGCATGTAGACATTTCGGTCTCAAAAGGGGAGTGATTTGTAAAATATCCATAAAGAAAAAGTAAATCTGTTTAAAGTTCTGTTTCATATGGGTGTTGAGAGATGTATCCATAGATCTCTTCATTTTGCCCTCAAAGTGCCCCAGATTGATGCTTTTAACTTCAATATTTAAAAAAGAAATCTCCGGGAGCGTGCCCCCAGACCCCCCTAGAGGAGGTGAGGACCCCTCTAGAGGAGGTGAGCACCCCCCTAGAGGAGGTGAGGACCCCCCTAGAGCAGTGCTTCTCAAACTTTTTTCAGTAATGTACCCCCTTTGAAACATTTTCTCAGCCAAGTACCCCCCTGACCGACCCCGGACATTTTTGACAGAAAAAACCTATATAAATAATTACAATATAGTGATGTTCCATCAGTGTTTGATTTATTAACTCCTTAATGCATGAATTACAACAAAGGATATTTTCATCTTTATGCAGGAACAAAAAGATTTTTCCAAGGAGTTTTTCAATTGAATTAATATATGTTTAACAAACCAATGAACACAATTATATATTATTAAAAACTATAAATACAATACACAAATGTAACATGTTTATATGAGGACCCCCTTAGTGGTTCTAGGAATATTTTTTTATAAAATTGTGTTTTCTATTTAACTTATTGTCCTAAGATTATTTTTGTAATCATGCATGGTATTTTTTTAATTAACCTTTTTATTTATTTTTACCTCACGTACCCCCTGCAGTACCCCAACGTACCCCTAGGGGTCCGCGTACCCCCATTTGAGAATAACTGCCCTAGAGGGTGTTAGGTCCACTCCCCACTTGTAAAAATACCACTTTACCACTGCACCCTCTCTAATCTCAGATGCACCCTGAGTCATTTTGTTCTGGAACCGGGCCTGGTTCCAGCAAAGTTTCTCAAACATACAATCTGACATCCACTTAACCTAGCATTTGGAAAGGTATGTGGTGGTGAGAAGGAAGGAAGTGTTTAAACTCTCTCAAGCTCTTTTCCCATTCTTCTCACAGATACTTTGGTCAGAGGTGCCCATGTATGCCTTTGGGGATAAAGTGTGTTACTATTTCAAAGATTGTTGCAACTTGCCCATTGCAAGGGCAATTTCACCCCGTTTGTGTGTATGGCGAATCTCAACAGTCCAGGCACAAAACAAAACCATGACAATACTCCCAATGACTAGCTCAGGAAAAGGTGGAGGAGCATCATTATGTAAGGGTAATAATGCAGAGATTGTCCCAGACTAAACTGCCCACAGCAGCAGATTTGTTTGGCAGCACAGGAACAAATGAATAATGGATTTCCTATGCTTCCTGATTCCTAGACAGAGGTCGGGATGAAGCCGCTTGCTGACCTTGAAGAGGGTATCCTGCAGAGATTGGATTTCCTGCACCTCAGTTTTAACCGTGACTAACCTTTGACTTGGACAATCTACCACCCAAATAAGCTTCAACGGCCAAGGTCACATAATTGTAAAGGATATTCAATGACATGTTTCAAGATGAATTATGACTCCCAGTAGTATTAGGGATGTAACGATACCAAAAACTCACGGTACGATAATATTGCAATAAAAAGTCCACGGTACGATATTTATCAAGACAATAGAATAAATTAAGTTTCACTTTACTTTTTCAAGTAACTCACCTCTAACTCACTCACTCAGCATCATCAAGGTTATCTTTTAGGAATACGAGCATGTCCACATTTCCAGGTAGAAGCTGGGATGTTTGGGCGTTTACAAAATCCCCTGCTGTGGAAAAAACTCTCTTGCTTGGTACTGATGTTGCTGGGACAGAGAGATATGCTTTGGCCATGGGTGACAGCAGTGGGTACAACTGTGCATTGTCTCTCCAACACTTCAAAAACAATACAGTGTTTGCCAAGAAGGTGAGGCTTATTGACAGGGCGAGGTATACATATACTGTTGGTACTTGTCAATGTCTCTAGGTATGTAGATGTAGCCCTGTAAATACGATGTCCTATATTGTTATCTGTTGTTTTATGTTCATGTTGTAACCTACTTGCTGCCATGTTGGACAGGTGTCCCTTGAAAAAGAGATCGATGATCTCAATGGGACCATCTGGTTAAATAAAGGTTTAAAAAAATATAAAAATAAAAAATAAAATTATTGAATAATTTTTTTTTATTCACGGTAGATTTTGTTAGTCTCACGACGGTATTGAGACATTTATTTACCGCGATATCGCGATATTCGATATATCGTTACATCCCGTATTCATGAGGTAAAAAGAAGGAAACCACAGCAGATCATCCAGGAGTTTAAATGTAGTGTCTGAGCAGGAAGAGGGAGTCAATGGCTGACAGTTTCAGTCAATTAACATTCCAAAGGCTGAGAGGTATTCAGGGTATTTCTAATGGAGTAACTTTAGGAACCTGGCCGTTCGGTTCAGTCCCTCCTACTTCCTTCCTTCCCTCTCCTCCTACTGTGGTCCTATATTATGGGATTTTCTCTTCTCTCTTCGGTGATTCAGAGAGTGTGCGTACAGAGAGTGTGTGTACATGTGCGTACGTGTAAGGAATACATTATTCCACAAACTCAATATTAAGCATCCTCGAATATTTAAAACAAAAAATATTACACTGGGAATATAAAGAAAGCTGCATTCTGCTTTGTCTCTGCCTGCCACAGTATGAGGGAATCGGACTGACATGCTACACCAGGTCTCACGTCTTTGTTTTATTTGTGTTTAATGTATTCTATGAATTGAATGAATTTTGTTTCTTGTAAAACATTTTCTTCATGCTTATGTTCAAAATGTAGCAGTTTAGTTTATATGTATGTGTGCGTGTATGGATGTTGCAACTATAAACAGCTTTAGCAATACTGTATGTAATTATGGTCATGCTAATAAAGCTGTGTGTATTTACAAATGCAAACTTTGGCTGTGAGTCAATGCATGCAGCGTTGATATGCCTTTCTATTACATAGCTTTTAGCTGACATGCGCCCTACATGGACCATCTCCAGAGTCTGGTCAAAGGCACCCAACATGCCTACAAGTTGTGGTCGCATCATGCCAACCACAGCTACCCCCTACAGCCCCTTTTGTCCTCGTCAGACAAGTGTATGTTGCATGACTTGGGACAGTTACGTTTCAGTGCTAAACCAGAAATAAAAGTCACCCCAGCAGCTGATCTTAAATACCCAAGAAATTCCTGAAAGGTTACTTGCTAAAAAGTCACTTGACACGTTTAAAATAACCATCTGACCAGTCTCCATTCCTTTTGTTGCCACTAAATAAAAATAGATACTAAAAGACAGAAGTTAGCAGAGGGTTTATCCACTCTGAGTTCAGTATTTGGTAGAGATGCTCCGATCGATCGGCCGATACTCACTCTCTACCGATCGATCAGTGCTCTCTAAAAATGCTGATCGCGAGAGCCGATCGCATGACGTAAAATGATGACGTAAAATACATGACACTTTTCTCTGTGCGCGGCAAAACAAGCTCGCCAAAATGGCTTCACCAGTCTGTTAGTATTTCAAGGTGTCCGAAAAGGACATTAAAATAGCGTTATGCAACGTGTGTGAAGCAGAAATCCTGGAAGTTCCACCCGCTGTGACGGACCGGACCTTACACACTTACACCTTACACACTTACACACTTACACCTTACACACTTAGCTATGTTATCTACCTCTGGAACAAGCTAAACTAGTTCTTCACTGTAGGGTCACTCATTACTGGATCAGTGAGCTGCATGAGATACTGACAGGCTGTCAGGAGAGAGAGAGAGAGAGAGGGGGAGAGAGGAAAAGAGAGCGCTTCCGCTCATTTCTCCCATGTTATTATCCAAAGTGAATGTAAACTTGAATAATGTACTTCATTTGAATGTAATAATTATGTTGGTTGTTGTTTGTGGAAGCGCCAGTGAATGAGCCCCATTAACTGAGTTTTAAACATCACTTTAAATGGAAGATCACCATAGGCCCCGCCCACTCGATCGGATCGGCGATCGGCCGATACTGATTCCGGCGATCGGCCCCAAAATTAGCGATCGGAGCATCCCTAGTAGTTGGTCCTTTGTGTTGAAGGAAAACAATGGAGGACTTTGAAAGCATCAAATGTCAAGTCTTTTTCTGTGCCCTTCATCATCCTCTATCCGTCTAATCACATCAGTGAAAACCAAACAATTTGTCAAACATATGAAAGCCTTTGAAATAATTATATATTTTTCTACTTGGGACTTTCGGAAAAGAAACATGACATTCTGGACTGCCTGCTTTGTTCCATGGCCTGATTTTTAAAAACAGAAAGCATTCATAATTTATCCCAAACCCCAAGTGTATAAAGCAAGGAAACAACATCTGTTTCGTGATCAACCTCCAAAATGTGACTAGAACACAGAGCGGAAGAAAAGAGTGAACAATCCAGTTGTTACAAAGAGCTTCAATAATATATTGGATGACTTTCTATATACATTAAATCTTTCCCATTGGACTCATAAAGTCACTTTGATGGCATCAAATCCAATTGGCAATGAGTGATGATGTAAATGCAACTCTTCCTGCTTATAATACAGGTTAAAACAGCTTTTCTTCATGTGGATGCATATAACAAATTGATATACATTATATTTTAATAGACAATAATCACCTGAACTGGACATGGGGCAGGCTATCAAATGAATATGTTTTGTTTGGCTCGTCTAACCATACTTTACACATGCTGGGTTTGTTGGTGGGGAAGCCAATGATATGCAGTGTTACATTTTAACATGTTGCTTTAATAAACTTTAGATAACAATACACTTTAAAGGTCCCATGTCATGGCCATTTCCACTGATCATAATTCCATTGTTGAGGTCTACTAGAATAGATTTATAATGTGCAATTTTCCAAACTCACATTGGTTTCGCATAGAGCATCTCTGTAAACTACGTGTATTCACTCTCTCCGCTAAACGGCTCGTTGCAGCTCTTGCCCCGCCTCCCTGTGAGCCCAGTGTGCTCCGATTGGTCGGGACCAGTCGGGACGTTGTGAATCGCGCTGAGCTCCGTGGAGGGTGTGATTTCCTTGTTTAGCGATACACAGCGAAACACAGCCAAACTCATCCTGAGCACACACAAAGTCACAGCCGAAGTAAAAACAATAAGTGTGGCTTGATATTGAGTAAGAAAAAGGTTGATAAACGCTGTGAGAATGGGTCTGCAGAGAGAATGGGTCTGCAGAGAGAATTTCACCGCGATCCCAACTGTCTGTTATCAGCCTGGGAGGAGAGATCAGCAGAGCTGCCTGCACTGAGTTTGTGAGGAAGTCCGTGTATTGGTCAATTTGGACCAATCAGCGGGGGCTTAACGTAACGGCTCCGCGGACGTAACGTAACGGCTCCACGGATTGGTCCATTTCGTTCCGGGTACGGATGACATCATGCGTACCCGGAAGAATCAAATGGATAATGACGTATCTCCAACGAGGCGTTTTGGGGAGGTATTTTCTGTGTTAGAGTTTTACTCGCTACATGGTGTACTTTGAGGGTTTTGACTCTGCACACACCGTTTACATGCATAACAACCTTCATAACACACAAGGGGACGGGTAATAACCGGAAAAGCATGACATGGGACCTTTAAATAAAAAAGGGCACAAAGTTCTGTGAAGAAGCCTTTGAGGCTGTTTTCAAAAACAGTTCAGCTCAATTGTGGCTATGGTTCCCATATAGATGTTTTGGTACATCATACATGACAGTGTAAATACTAGGGATGCACGATAATTATCGGCCCGATATTAGGAATTATGACGTCATCCCGATAAACCCGATACCAGTATTAATAGCCCCGATAATATACAATATATTTTTTGGGTAAAAAAAAAGAAAAAAATACTGCGGTGTGGGTGGATTGGGATGAGGGGCGCTTGTTTTTCACTCGGCTCCTCCCGTTTTGCCAGTACTGTGGTATTAGTGGTTTAGGAAGAGGGGAGTTCTTCACAAATCCAGCGCTCCCTAACTCATGCCTGGCTGTGACGTAAATGGTGTGCGGCCGTGAAGCCAGGACAGTAAACAAACATGTCGTCGGTGGTATGGGCGTTGGAGCTATGTGCAACTCAAGGCATATACTCGAACCGGAGCTGCCTGGACGCTGCAATCATGTTGCGCACTATCCGTGCTGAGTGTGCTGACTTCTCGTACAATGTCCCACTGTCTGGCTTCCTGCATAAAGTCAAGTGCTCGGCGCAGTTGTGGCGAAAAAAACGCTCCTCTGTTTTCATTTAAATAGCTCCGTATATCCGTTAGCGCAGCTAGCTAGCACCAGATGCTAACAACAACAATGCACGTAAGGTCTCTCGCTCGCTCGGGCCACACATACACACACCCTTTACAAACATTACCATTTGGTAAAGTGAAATGCTGTGTGCACCAATGGGGGCACACATGATCATCCCACCAACTCTACAGTTAAACAAAGCTCTCTTCTCAAAGTCAACATCTGTTCTGACATTAGATTTTGGCACACATGCTTAGTTGATGATTTGCCCAATTTGAACTGACAGTGGGTCATTTGTTACAGAGCAGGCTATTTTGGTAAAAACACAGTTTCAGCTTTAGCACATGTCATTCCAAACCACAGGAAGTAAAGACAGTTTAAGATGAATGTAGTTGTGTTTATTTGTGTTTACATTTGCAGTGCATGGCAGAGCTTTTTTTCCGAAATGCAAAACTGTCCAACACTTTACAACTACTAAGAGTGGCATTTCAAATTACAAGAGGTTGCTGAAAGGTTGGGTCTATGCATTTATAAATGCGTTAGGGAATAAAACAGATGTTCTTTTTTTCCTAAGCATTTTCATCATTGGAAATATCTGCTCTAGTGGGATTAGTCCTGCTGTGGTATTTCTATAAAACGGTTGCAATAAATGCTTTTCAAGGTAGTTTCTCCTCTTTAAGAGTCTCAACAGGCGGAGCTTCTGATTTTAAGGAACACCACTTCCTCTATCATATAGAAGTGAAAACACAACAGTAAAATACTGCAAACACATGCAGCATCAGATCAAAGCTGCTTGAGACTGCACTGCCTGCTAGGAAATTAGATTTATGATGTGGCCTTGTGCTTTCACCACCAACACACAGGTCAATGACGGTGCAATTAAGTTATTTGAGTTGATATATAGCATGTGTACTTTTCAAAATAAGAGCCTGTGGTGGACAGAGAGGACTTTATCTGCCGTTCTCTCATGCTGAAGTTTGTGTTTTCACTGAAAACAGCAGGGTAGCAGGGAGAGATGCAGCAAAGGGCAAACTGACATTTCATGAGGGGTTTGATCCCAAGGTGGCAGAGCATGTGTTTCAACTCTCTTTAACCCCTGAGCATTGTTTAACTTTACACAGAGACACTGGAGCTGATTATTTCGGACACTCTTGGGAAGGTTGGTGACCGACCGCTGTGTCCTGATGTCCTAACACATGATCACTTTGGCGGGCTTACAGTGAAGCGACAAGCACCAGGGACATTTTAGGGACGCAATTGGATCAGGTCCATAATGAATTCAGGGCCTGAGATCAGTCCCGCGTTATTTCCCACTCAGTAATCTGGCTGGGGGAGGATTGGAGAGTAATCTGGATAGAAGGCGGGAGAGAGGGAGGGAGGGAGGACAATCCTTTCTGCTCAGTTCCTCTTCACATCGTCAATTTCTGTGTTAAAATGGGTTATAATGTTTTAGTGCTGGTGTGAACAGTTCGTTTTTGATGGATGGATGACAATCTAACTGCAAGCTGAATCATATTGAGATAATACAGGTAGAGTTTTTAAAGGTGCTTTAGACCACATTTCATTCTGTTCATCAGAAATCAGCTATAAAAAGGACTTTGCTCAGTAGTAATAACTAACTAGGGTATATCATAACTGAGTTATAAAAATTGAGCAGACTGTGGGCTGGACCATGACACGCAGTCAAAAGCTATTTATTTTTTTAAAGCAAGTAAATGTACCTTTCATTTGGAATTGTTGGGGGGATGTTGGTAATTAGTTGCGAGTGATTTTGCATATATTAAACATGTGATGATAATCTTTGGATCAAGATTTCAACAGCCCCAGAAGCCAACTATGTTATGTACTTCACGTAGAAGGAATTGGATAAAAGGGATTGAGAGAATATCATTTCAAGCTGATAAGCAGTGACAACATATCTTTACCTTTGATTTGTAGTCAATCAGGTTCTACTGAAGAATGTACTTCTAACCAATCATGTAAAAGTGATATTGTAATATGAAATAAGGAGGAAGTTCATGCGTACATACATAGCCTATATGGAGCTCAACTACAGTATGCTATATAAATACAGTATAACAGTAGCTCTGCTAGCACACTGTAAATGAATGGACAGAGGCGGACACATTCAAGCTAGCTTGCACAACTTCGATCCTCCGTCCACTGTGACAGTGCAACTTCACCATGAGCACCCATGCTGCCTCAAGTACTGTCGGGAATTTCGGAATAACCATATTCAGTTGTAAATATGACTGGGAAAGTATACTATTCATAGTCAGTGTAGGCAATGCTAACTAATGTGCAATGTAGCTACAATTCTACTGCGCATACAGCCCTTTTTGAAAGTAAGAGTTTCCGAGGGCACCTGAAGGCAGCATTATCCTACACCACTACACCGTCGCTGTGATGCGTGCTGTGAGATCACTCATCCAAAATCACCGTCGCTTCACTGCTACAAAGACCGGAGCTTCCCGCCCACTTCCTTTGAGCTGTCTGCTAACAACGCACGTTCCCAAACACTGAGAGAAGAAGAAAATGTTCATATTTTAACTTGACTCACCGTTAGTTGTCTGCTTTTTGACAGTTTGTAGGGAGTCTGCGAGCGTCGCTGTCACCGCTACGATCCGCCCACCCGAGTGTGCACTCCGCTGGCCGCAGACAAATATGCTCCTCCCCGGAGAAGCTCTGCACCAATCATGGCTCGATGTCGATGACTGGCTTTTGTCTTATCCAATAGAATCAAAGCTAAACTTTGAGTGACGAAGGATATATCCAATCATTGCCTCCAAACTATGGGCAGGTCCTTCGTCGTCACCAGACGTACTTTTGATAGACACCTCGAAGGCACAATGGAGAAGTTTGACTCCTTATACGGGACGTTGCCGGTCCAATAGCCGAAGGGGACAGGCTTTGGCCGGCCAAGGCCCAGGAAGACGCCCTTATATCGTACAGATCACTGGAATGTCACCATGAGTAATTGAAGAAAATAGAGACACTCCGGTTTTAAACTACAAATTACATACATATTAACCTGTATTGACGACGGCCCAGGTGTAGCCTTAGTTTCATTTTTCGATCATTAAGTCTGTATTCTACAAATACATAGTAATAGTTAAGCACAACAGCTTTTATGGCAAATCATAATTATGTTTAGAACTGCAGATACTGACAATAAATTATATGTATTGCGAATGGAAATGCATTATCACAATTTATCTCGTTCTCACATTATATCCGCCCATTTTCCCGTGAGAGACAGTCACATTACAATAACTTTCCATATAAAAAACTTGAGAGGGGAAAAATCTAAAGCAGCTAAACTTCAAAATGGTTCAACCTCACATAATGTAGTTTTTTAGTGACACCTAGTGATGAAAATCGCAAACAGCAGTCCCTGTGTGCCTCTAACTCTAGTTTGCATAATTTGTCTGTGATGTCAGATTATATATATATATATTCTGACATCCCAGATAAATGAATATACTCTGCTCTACCCATCCAAAACCCCCTCCCTCAGGAAATCTCTCCCAAAACACAGCCATGACTGCACTGATATGCAGAGCAAGATACTCACCTTTTGAGGATTCCAAATGTTATTAGTTACCTACTTTTTTAACTTGCCGTACAAGTGTCTTTGAGTATCTTGAAAAACGATGCAGAAGTGACTGTTTTGTTTGTTTGTTTGTAAGAAAGTCAGAGCTCAGTCTACAATAGAGGTCTCCAAAAGCCATGAAATACTTTTTGGGTATTTTTGGTATGTTGGGTTATAGGGAAGAGGAAAAAGAAAGGAAGCAGCCATGGGAAATATTATTTAAGCATTGAAAGCCTGGGGGTTTTAATTTAACAACGTTTTCATTCAGGTGAGACGACACAGATTGTTCTTCACGATTAAAATATGTGATAAAAACAACAATCCTTCAAAATAAGATACAAATCAGTCATTACTTTGCTTTCAAAGAGGTTTATTGAAAGAAATATTATTGAAATGTTATAAAGTTTAACCGTTGATAATGCTATCACACAATCAGAACCTAAAGCTTCACCATTTCCCCATCTTTAACATTTGATATGAATAAAGCACTGCATTGTCCAGCCCAGTATTATAAACCAATAGGTAATATTCCAGGGACTGCAATAGAGCACACATCACTGAAAAGATTAACCATTTTCAAAACATTTGTGAGAGTTTTTAAGCGACATAACTCAGTACTTTTCAGCAAAATGTGTTTAATAAATGCTTTTGCTAACAGATTTTAACCCCTCATGCACTGATAAGAAAGTAAGATGTGGTCAAAAACTGCACTCGGATATGTTGATAACAGTCAGTCTTCAGAGCCTGTCTCAGATGGGCAGAAGTAGTTTTGTATTCACTTGATTTCATTTGTAGGTAAGAGTGGAAACAGGAGAAATCAAGCGCCCCGAGATATGTGGGAAAAAGTTCTGCCCAGGACAGCCTCACATGCATCACTCCATTACAATCAAAGATACAATTATACAATGGAATATTGTATCACTATATTTGCAGCTATTCAGTAACCATCTCTTCCATGATCTGGAAGTTGTATGTATATATAAATATCCCATAACCTGGAATAATTCAGTGTTTCACTCTACACACAGTTTGCAAGCATACTGCGAAAATCAGCTGCTTTGCACGTCAAACCTTAGCATTGCTTGATGGTTCTCAATGCAGCATGCAAGTAAAAATGTGCACGATATTAAAAGTATTTAGCATCATCATCCTAATCACATTTCATATCCATTTTAACCATGGAGAGCTTTATTCACTTATTTTTACCCCCCCAATAAGGTGATTATTTTAATAAGAAATTAGAGCAGACTTTATTTGTTTAGTATATTTTCCTCTATGTTATTTTGCATTTCAAAGCATGCCAAATAAATGTTTCAGTTTCTGCATAGTGCTGGCTATACGAGTGCCAAAGAGCTTGATTCCTTTACAAGTAGAAGAAGGTATGTACAGGCAAGGAGTGACGGAGCAGATCCAGTGTTGTGTAAACGTTACCAAACCCCTCCCCAAGTGCTCAAAAATATCTACAAATACACGACTCAAGTCTGTCGGAACTCAGAGAAAGTTGAACAGGGCTGAAAAAAGCTCAGCATTGTGGAAGAGCTAATAAGGAAGGGGTGTGTGTGTGTGTGTGTGTGTGACGGTGTACGGTGTTTTTTTAAATGTTTATGTGTATTCAAATGCAAAGGAAAAACTATCCTCCTTATTAAACCCCTCCCCCAAGCCCACAAACCACCCATTACTCAGTCCCGTAAAGATGATTGGTTTTCAAAGTGCACCCCAGACTGTTATATTAATGCATTATGCATTACATAAATGTATTCTGTAGCATTTAGTATTCCACTAAAGTCTAAATACAAGGAAGGAGAGTCGACAATAACCACATTCTAGTTGTGAGGTCATAGATCTGAATTTAAAGACACAGTTCGGGCCACTATGTGACTGTTATTGAACAGTAACAAAACTCTCGCTACAGAATGTGTGATGGCGAGGAGGAGAGCCCGCTTTCGAAAATCACCTCAGCACTGATGTAGAATGAACACAACATATTCACTGGTTGGGAAAATGTTTAGATTGATTTGTTATAGGCCCTTGTTCTTGGTGACCACAGGAAGGGAGTACTGTTGAAAACATAGTAATGTTAATGGGAAGGGGCGCCGCCAGGAATTTTGGGCCCCATGAAAAGATATCACATTGGTTACTTAAAGGTCCCATGTCCTGCTTTTCCGGTTATTACCCGTCCCCTTGTGTGTTATGAAGGTTTTTATGCATGTAAATCGTCTGCTGAGTCAAAAACCCTCAAAGTACACCCTGTAGGGAGTACAACTCTAACACAGAAAAGACCTCCCCAAAATGCCTCATTGGAGATTTCTCATTTTCCATTGTTTACTTCCCTCTGCCAGCATTTCACGAAACAAAGCTTCCCAAACCTTTCAGTGTGTACATCGTAGGGCACTGAAGAACGATGCTGTTCCTACTTTGTTTGGACCAGCGGGAGATTCAGGAACACAACCTGTAAGTATTCATTGTTGTTTGTGTATTTATGATGTTTAAAACAAACAAGGTATCTACCACGACTGTTTAAATGGGTAAACGTTTTTCGGGCTACTACGTTGGGATCGTGGAGAAATGCTCTCCGCAGACCCATGCTCACAGCGTTATAAACCTTTATCTTACTCAATATCAAGCCACACTTATTGTTTTTACTTCGGCTGTGAGTGTTTGTGTGTGCTCAGGATGAGTTTCGCTTGTTCTCGCTGTATCGCCGACACGGAAGCCTGTCTGCTCCTCGCAGCAGCTCATACCAGCTGTGAGCAGTAACGAGCCTCAACGTCCCGACCAATCAGAGCACACTGGGCTCACAGGGAGGGGGGGGGGGGGGGGGGGGGGCAGGAGCTCCAACAAGCCGTTTAGGACAGAGTGAATACCGGTGAATACACATACGTTACAGAGATGCTGTATGAGAAACCAATGTGAGTTTGGAAAATTGCACAGTATAAATCTATTTTAGTATACCTCAACAATGGAATTATGATCAGTAGAAATTACCATGACATGGGACCTTTAAACATTTTTTTCTTAATGTTCTAAAATAGTTTGGGCCCCTGTCAGTCACAGGCCCTTAGAATCGTTGGTAATGAGTGTCAGCAAAGTAAAACACAACAACAAGCAGAGAGGCTTCAGTAGTAAGAAGGACATTTGCACAGAATGCTTAAAAGGGGGTCCTATAAACTTTACCCCAACAGTGATCCAATTACGATCACAATTGATCTGAAAGTAGCAATAATCTATTTTTACAGTGTACAAACCAACCTGATCTTCACAATAATGCTCTAGGTTTAAAATCTAAATTACACCCCAAAAAATGATTTTAAGTCACTTTGAAGAATGTCCTTGGTTGAAATTTAAAATCACAGATCAATCAATTCACATGTTTCAAAAATCACCAATGATCATGTGTTACAGCATTTTCTTGCTTTGGTTGGATACTAAAGTGCACCTTTAACAAAGTGTGACATCACCTGCTCACATGCAGCCACACGGTCCAATCACTGTGCAGGAGAGATGCTGAATATACAGGGACAGGTAAAGCAGACCATGTGTATTGAATGTGGCTTTGTGTGCAATTGCAAATTGATCAGCTTAGAATTATTAAAAGTTATTATGACAATCATGTGTACCAGTCACAAAGCACTTTATAAATAGTGAATAATGCTTGTTCATTTCAGGATTATTATTAAGAACACATGGGGAGGGACACAAAGCTTTCACTTGCTGCACCTAATGACCCAAGACTAAATGATAAAACACAGGCAATCAAAAAAAATCCTTCAACAATAAATAAATACAATAACTCAGACCAGCAAGCAGCAGTACAATCTTCACAACTATTCATTAAAGTGGAACTCCACCCGAGTTAAGGTTACAATGTTAAAGTCTTTCCGTTCTCATTGGTTTTGAAATCTGAAACAACAGAAAATGAACCTTCTAACATCAACGACACATTCCTGAGTCTTTATAAACATCTGCACTGTAAGAAATAAAGTGCTAAACGGATGCAGTTAAGCTGCTACAAGTCTTAACTGTTTAAAGGACTATTGCACTTCAGTCAGCGTTCCCTCCTCTGTCGGGACGTTTCAGTGTGTGGTACAGGTCAGGAGAATACACGGATCATTTTGTATCAGGGAAGACCATTTGAAGATGTTATGGGTTTTTCATCTTGGCAACTTCAAACTTAAAAAAAACGGATGAAAGTGGAAGATATTACAGACATTTTTACTATAGGGGTTTTCATTGCACCTGCTCTTATTATAACGTGCCTTTTTGTCAGCCCTGAGGTACGGAAGAGGATTAGTGCCACATGAAAAAAGAAATGTGGAGAAAGAATTCTGACTTTAATCTCAGAATTCTAACCCTTCTCAGAACTGAATCATGTGGCCCTAATCCTCTTCCGTACTGAGGTAAATCCATTCCTTAAACAAAATAATTTGCTTTATATAGAAGCTTAGTGTGTTGGTGGACATCTGATCATGACATGACAGGAATAAACTCCAAAAAACTGTGGTGCTGAAGTACAATTTCTTCTTCCTGGCATCACTTTTGTCATTGTGACATTTCTGGATAAGTATTATAAAACCTATGTTGTAAAGTTTTTTTTGTGCCGTCTCATTTTAAATCGCTCAATCTGTCATTGTACTGTTCAAACCAGCCATTAAACCAGTTTGCGGCAAAGAAAACAAACGTGTCCTAGAGACGTTAGGATCCAGTGAACCTCTACAGTGTGTGGAAGCAAAACGCACTAAACGCCATGCTCTGCAAACGAGGACCAACATGTAACACGTGAAAAGATTCAGACCCAAACTAATCACACGCATAATAAGATTAAAGAACACTCACTTCTTTGCCAGTGTTTGCATATGGTACTGTACACAGAATAATGGCGCATTCGGCTGGTCGTTGTAAACTGGCAAACTTATATATTGTATATTTACGCATCACAAGACAGACTATGTACAAGGTGAAAGCATTCAGGGTGAAAAGAAAAAGTAAGGACCAATGAAATCTGAGGTAGCAAATTCACTAGGAAACACTAGAATCACTTTTTTTTTCTGTATGCATGTGCTTTGATGTTTAGAAATGAAAGCTGGCCAGTGTTATGTCTTCATATTTTCACAAGTTGTCTGTTTCACAATAATGTCACAACTCATTGAGTTAAATGAGTGTTTTGCTTGTTTAACTATTAATAGTTAGCTGTTTTCGGTGCGCTGTCCTCGTGGTAAACCTCTAAGTTTGCCAGTTTACCTGTTAGTGATACGGCCTGAGCATGCCATAGGTTCTTCACTCTCTAGCAAATCTGTACAATGTGTGTGTTAGGGCAGCTGATATGTTCATCGAAACAAATTCATGGCTTTTAACCCTTCAGTTCCCACCCCTGAGGTGCAAACCAGCCAATCCAGTGCGCTCTTGGGAAGAGGGAAGCGTTAGCTCCCAGGGGGGAGGAACCAATGACAGAACGGGACAGCAGGTTTCCTGTTAGGCCAGCTAACACTATAGTTTACCAACCAGTTTGTGAGTTTATCGGAAGCGCCACGGACATATAGAGTAGAATAATATCAATAGGATTTTCAGTGCAAGACGTAAATGGCTACTTGTTTCGTCGTTATTCTGTCCGTTGATGTCTTGTTCTTGTCAGTCATCCAACATAGGACACAGCAGTAAAGGGATTCTTCTACAGGATGTGATCTACAGGGTAGCAGTCACTCGTGTGTGTGAAGTGTCCTCCTTCAGCAGAGGTCCAGACCGGTTCTGTCCGGTTTGACTGTGTTCATTACGAGGCAGAGCTCCTCTCTGCTCTGTTTGTGGTTTTGGTTAAAGGTTGTAATGGAGTTCAGAAGAAAGGGTGAGGGTGACCTGTGGGAGAGAGAGACATAGAGAGGCCTTACCCACCCCCCCCCCCCTCCGCCTGGTTCTGAGCTAGAGGTCAGAGGTGAAACATCAGTGGTAGATACAGTAGCTGGGTTTTGGTGGTAGTACAGTAGGTGCCTTTTCATCTCCCAACAGGAGGGACTGCAGGATAAAACATCACCCCTCCTCTCTCTGTGTCCCCCCCTTCATCCCACTCTCCCTCTCCCTTAGCTCCCCCCCGGGTCAGAGCCGTGTCTCTGTGTTGTCCGTGAGTCCAGAGGTGTCTGTGATTCCTGGAGGGACAGCCTCCTTTGGGTTTCAGAATCGAGGGATGATACCTGTGTTCCAGCTGCCCCCAAACACACCCCTAAACTGAAGTCTAACCCTAAGCTGGACCCGGCTGCTGACCCACTCTCTATATCTACCCTCAAACCTGGGCCCAGTCCCAGCTCAAGGCTGTCCAGTCCGGAGGGGGCGAGCTGGCCCTGCTCAGTGATGAGGGGGGGGTCCTGGGGCTGCAGGGAGTCCCGGCCCGGAAACCCTTCAAATTCCTGGGAATCCAAGATCTGCAAGAACAGTGAACTCAGGTCAATGTGACGAGTTACGTATTTGTCTTATTACTTAGACCCTCCAGAAAAACGCGATTATGCGATCGCAGAATTTACCGCATAATCAGCAAAATGGCGCAGATTTTTAAAAGGCCGCATATTTATCAAAAGGCCGCATAATCCCCGCATTTTTACACACAAAGTTGAGGGGAAAAAAAGTTAACTTGTCTTGACGTGAAGTGATGATGTTGATGACGCGACGTCATCAGCTCGCGCATCACAGAAGGTAAACAACACCGTAGAGTGAACGTGTGGAGCTCACACGAGAGAGAAAACACCAAGATGAAAAAATCGAATCCATCTCATTTACCGGCGAACATTTCTGCTAAAGACCGGGCAAAGCAGTACCCCGATGTCTTGCACGAAAGTGGGGGGAAACTATTCTGCACCCCGTGCAACTGTGTTGGAGCATAAGAGAACATCGACGGTGACGACCTAGTTTGATTTATTCAAACATTCGAAAATGCTTTCTGCTGCTGCGGACAAGAAAGCCAAACAACTCACGTTCACCGAGGCATCAACCGCCAAAACCCTTTCGAGGGCTACAAGAAACGAAGTGAGTAGCCTACAAGATTGAAGCTGGTCAGATAACGAACAAGTAAATGAAAACAGAATGAGGCGGAGAAGTGTGTGTGTGTGTGTGTGTGTGTGTGTGTGTGTGTGTGTGTGTGAGAGAGAGTGTGATTAAAATAGCCCAATTGATTTTACAATAAATAAACATTGAATGTGTTTAATTGAATAGTAAAGGGGTTTAACGTTAATGGCAGGTTGTGTGTGAGAGAGAATAAATAAGACAGCCCAATATTTAAAAAAAATAAATTTGCATATTTCGCAACTTTCCGCATATTTCACAACTAACCGCAATTTCACCGCATAAAATCACATAAAAACCCCGCATGTTTAATCGCATAATCAAGGATTTTAGCCCGCGTTTTTCTGGAGGGTCTAATTACTCTCACAGGTCACATAGTGCTACACATTGTTGTGTTGTGAAAAGCAACCCCAATTGCTGTGATGCATCCTAATCATGTTTAATATGCAAATAGAAATCATCTAAGTATGTACAACATTTGAATTATATAATGAATGTAAAAACAGAATATAAGCCAAATTATGCAATACATGTTTAACCATTATATAAACTCAGCATGTAGGCTATATTTGATATGCTGCAAGCTTTAGCCTAATGCTTATGATTATAAGCTACTGAAACCATATTAAAATCAAATCTGCACTCCACAGAATGTCAAGTATGCATGTATGAAACCATCTGCTCCACCTGTGAGAAGGAGGCCAGGTTCTCTGCCTCTAGAGGAGTAACAGGGTCCACCAGCCTCACTCCTGGACATGGTGCTGGGCCGGGACCTGGGCAGGGGGAGACCTGTGAGAGGAAACATCTCATTACTCCATCTCTCAATAAAGCCTGAGTCAGTGTCTGATAATTATACATTTCTTCCATCCTGACTCCTGTTGTGTGAATTAGTCTTCAAACAAAGATTCTTGTTTGTCCACTGTGACAACAATCATCTTACTTTTACGTACGTGTGTGTGTGTGTGTGTGTGTGTGTGTGTGTGTGTGTGTGTGTGTGTGTGTGTGTGTGTGTGTGTGTGTGTGTGCGTGTATTACCTGAGGTGGTGATGAGATGGCGCTGTAGGCGGGGGGGACCAGGGCCATCTGTCTCTGCAGCAGCTGCATGATCGCTCCTATGTCCGTTGACATGCGACTCTCCAACCTGCACACATTATGCAATTGGTGAACATATTTTATAAACTAGTTCCTTTAATACAGTTTATTAATGTTATTGAATACATTTTAAGTGCATATGTTATCTAGGACATTTAGATTAAGAGCTATCTGATGTAATCTAAAATGTAAATGTAATAGATGCTAGTAAACAGCTAGTAGGTCTGAATCATAGCGACTTAGAATCCCAGATCTCATCAGTGAAGTTCGTGTGTGTTTGAACATCCAAGGCTGCTGTAAAATATGTAGAAACATATTGTTAAAAAGGTTCTTGCAGTAACTTTCCTTTCAAAGTGCCTAACTTCTCTAAACTCAGTTTTTATTATGTTACATTTATCTTTGCACCCTGTGGTCATTATCTTACTTTTGGAGCCGTTACAATACAGTTTCCTCACAGGGAGGCTGAAGTTGTATTTTATCTTATAGGAATATTGGCATTATGGTCACGTAGTCACAGTGGAGACATACATAATTCAGCTACACACAGGAGGTGAACGTTTTCGCATTAAATCTAGCATATCTAAGGCTTCTATAAAGCTAATTAGGACTTAGATCTCTTGGTTATCTTTCTAAACTTTAGCAGAGACTTCCTCATATGTGCAGATATTTTAAGTACAGGGGAAAATCTGTTCTCCCACACACCTCTGCTCCCCTCACATACACCTTCAGCTAGCTGACACATACTACCCATCCCTTAAAACTCTGAGCAATGAGCTGGAGGCGCCGCCAGCTTCCGAGCTAAAGACCAGCAGAGACAGCCTGTGCTGCAACGCGACCAGACAAAGGAACGTCTTCCAGGACAGGGACCTTCTATTTTTTAACTGCGTTGGAGGAAAGACACTTCCTACATAGACTGCAGGGTTTTTAGCAGGGACATCAATATATGGTAGAAGGGTGGACACAAAGGGTAACAGCAGCCAACACATGAATGCACACAAACTAGAACACACACACACACACACACATGTATACATCACTTCAGGGGACATTACATTGACTTACATGCATTTCCTGGAGACTTATCCTAACCTTAACCATAACCAACACATGCCTAACCCTAACCCTTACCCTAACCCTAAACCTAACCAAGTCTTCACCCTAAAATTAATGATTCCCCTCATGGGGACCTCCAATTTGTCCCCATAAGGGAGGCGAGTCCCCACACGTGACTGTGTAAACAGATTTAGGTCCCCACAAGTATAGTAATGCTAGGCCACACACACACACACACACACACACACACACACACACACACACACACACACACACACACACACACACACACACACACACACACACACACACACACACACACACACACACACACACACACACACACACACACACACACACACACACACACACACACTTCGACATTCAGCCCATCCCACCTGTTGAGCTGTTTCTGCAGCATTTCCAAGCGTGTGTCCACCTGGTTGCGTTGCTGTCGGTTCAGGCTGTGCAGCGGCGTGTTGAGGTTCGGGGGGGAGGCCAGGCTGCAGCTGGGAACCTCCTGGTACTGCCCGCCCCCCCGACTCTCCCCCCAGAAACTAAAGATGTGGGACACACCTGAGAAGGCACCTGTGTGGAGAAGAAGGAGTGCAGGGAGTTTTTGTTAATCGTTGGGTCGGCCTTACCTCAGAATTCACAACATCTCTGTCCTGTTTTACCTGACAGGGCGTTGCAGGTGTTCCCTGTCTTGGGCTCTCCATCACCCTCCGTGTTCTCATTGAAGTTCAGGGGCGTGGCCTGAGCCTGAGGAGTCTCCATCATTACGGGCGGTGGGACGAGTCTGTTCATATTTGGCTCCTCCCCCTAACAGGTGTAGAGCAAAGACATTCGCGGCCATTTTTATTTAATCATACCAATGGCAGCGACAAAAGTAGACTTTAGATGTAGACAAGATGAACATTTTAGTTTTACCTCGTCACCACTGGAGTGTGAGGACACTGAGCTTCGATGTGCCTGCCATTGTCGCTTGGGTGCCTCTTCCTGTTTTGGACTTTTGGTTGAGTCCCTCTGTCTTCGTCTTACAGACTTATGGGACTTTTTACTTTCTCCAGCATCTGCATCATCTGATTAAAGGTGTGTAAGAAAAGAGGTACATTGATGAGTCCAGCAAGATCGATAATAACTTTTAAAGGATGACAGCCATTGACAAACCTTATTTTTCAATCAGAATTACTGAGGTCATATTTGAGGTTTTGTACCTCAGAAAAAAGTGGAGTGAAGCTGTTCAAGGAAGAGTTACCTTTTTCTGTACGTCTTCGAAATGAAAGCTTGCGTCTGCGTAATTTGTTGAATCCTCCACTGTTGGAGTCATCACTGCTCGGAGAGCCTGGGATCATGTTGGTCTGAAATGAGAACCAGAAACATTGTTGGGATGCAATTTGTAATACAAGCAAAATCATGGATTATTTATTGAAGGGAAAGGAAAGTCTTTGTTTGGATACTTAAAACAACACAGAGAACCATCATTCATTACACGGCTTGTTTATCCATAGATCTTAAGCAATGGCACAATAATGAAAAAGCTCGTAATATACCCAAAGTATTCAGGGTGTCTGATTTAGTCACATTTCTTGTTCTTTGGTGAGGTTGTAAACTTACATCTCTGAGGTTGAAGGTGATTTCCAAGTTGTTCCAGAAGTTGTCTGCGAACTCAGGGTACATGTCCAGCACCTCCTGAACGTCTTCTCTGAAGATTTTGTGAAGGTCGCAGTAGGTCAGAGCCCGCACATCAGCGTTGGATTTACCGGGTCGGGAATACAGGTTGATTGGCTCGCCAAAGATATCATTCTTCCCTGGGAGAGGTGAAAACAAATACAACCTTTTATGGTGTCATCTAATGTATGATATAACCTTACCTATTTTGTCAGTGTCTTTGTTGATTTATTGTTTTTGTTTATGGTGGCAAACAAGTTAATCCCATTTTAAGAGCAACAAACGAAATTCACCAGCAGATGGCGCCTCTAGCTAATGCATTTTTAAAAAAAAAGTTGTTACAAACAAGCCAATGACTTGCGCCCGTAAAGAGTCAAGACTTAGAAAGGAATCTTGAGAAACATATTTCAACTTAAACCAAAAAGTTGTTTTGAAGATGTCTACAAACTTTGTTCAAAGTCAAACTTTAGAAAGTAAGAACAGAGACAAAAGTTTAGTTTAGATTCAGGTTTAGTTTCAGGTTATTTATTTAAAGCAAAGACTGAGGCATTTATATCTGAACTACTCTTACTTGTTCACATTGAAGTAGCCATGAGCCGGCCTGCAAAGGATTGAGCTTACAGTCTACAATGGAAATAAAATATTTAACCAAAACAATATATTTCCAAATATTGCCATGTCCTTGCTTCATACTTAGTTACTAATAGCCTAAAAGTTAAAGGAGGCTACACTAGGTGGTAAAATAATAATTAAACATATTTTGACAGCTTTATATACATGTAAACAATGTATTGTACCTAAGATGGCTACTACCACGTCTCCCCTCATTATCTCTATGGATCCCCTGGATATGAAGTAGAGGGCAGTGAGGACGTCCCCAGCGTGGACCAGCGTGTCACCCGGGGGTGCGTGGGTGGTCTTGAACTTCATGGCCAGCGCCCTGAGGCAGCCCTTGGTGGAGCCTTTAAAAGCTTGACAGTTCTGCAGCAGCGTTCGGTTCAGATGGAGGCAAATATCCGCCTGGAGACACTCGGGGAAACCTTTCAGCACCTGGGGAGAGGGAGCGAGGGAGCAAGGAAGCAGAGGGAGGAGACAGGGGAAAGGAAGGTGTGAGAGAGAGAAGTAGGTGAGGACAGACGGAGAAGGAAGACAGAAGGAAATACAAATAGGAGGTATAAGATACAGGTGGGGGAAAAGAGTTTGAAAACAAAGAGAGGAGGGGGGAAGGAAAGGAGAAAGAGGGGGGATAAAGTAAGCGGATGAATGGATAGCGAAAGGTTGCATCAGAATTGATACATGCTATTAGTAGCGATTGACTTTCCAAGTTTAGAACACGGAGCTAATGTCAAATAAATGTCACGGATTATGGAGGCTTTAAAAGGAATAATAAAAAAGTGCTGTTAGTTTTAATTTTGATACCAGTCACCCTTACCGGTAACATTCATGGGACATTATCAGCCTGTCATTACACCATTCCACACATGACACAACTCAATTGACACATTCAAGTCATGGTTATTAAGCATCGTTCAATATTTTATGATTTCAACCATTCAGAGGAAGACTTATTTCTGCTCCTAAAGGGCCTTTGTAGTGATATTTAGTCAGAGGGTCAGCGTGTCAAATGTGCTGAAGTCAGATTTTTTGAGGCAGGACACATCAGGTGTTCTCTTTTCTGGTCTCCTGTTGCATTTAGCTGCCTTCTGAGGATACAGTGTTATTGCTTTTGTAAATGTTTGCTGTCATGATATTGTATTGTGGTTCTTGTCAAAGCTTCAGTTTTTTTACCATGAAAAAGTAAGGTTGTATTGGCCTCTTGGACACTTAAACCAAAGCTGCAACAAAATACACACAGGTGTTTGTATATCTGTTATTGAAAAAAGTAAATTGTCTTGCGATAGATGCTGCATCAAAAACAACATCTATTAATTGATTCTTAATCATTAATTCAAGTTTCAAATGCAACAGAGAACAGCTCACCCAACACATAGGGTTTTCTTTTTTTTAAGAAAAAGCCCAAACTTCAAGGTTACCAAAAATAATAAGAGTTTTGATCCAGATTTTGCCATACACTTTCAAACATTAAATGACTTTTGAGACTGTGGCTCCGCCTTTGTGGACAAAGTCAATAACACAATACACATTTTGTTATGTTATCAATACTATGTTTCAGTGTCCTGCTAATCCAAATGCTAAAGAAACAATATATTTATTTATATTTTTGCTTCAGGCTCTCAAAATACTTTAACGTGTTTAGTTTCTAATCACAGCTGCATTTATATTCCCTCCATTCCATGAAGAAAGTATTTTGCAGCTGATTGAGTCAGTATATAGAGAGAGAACGTTCACTCCAAGTTAACAATGTGGTGCTGATTATGCTCCAATGGGCCATTTTTAAAAGACTCTGGAAAAGCTTCCCTGATGTAATGAGCAGAGATATTTTTAGTAAAGTGTACTTTTTTCAAGCTGAGGCTGTGAAGCAGTAAAGATAATACATGACATTCACTGACTCATGCACTGCATAAAATGCTTGCATCGGCCGATCTCAAGTGTGTGACATGTTTATGATGATCTGTGGTTGCATGCATGTCACTTCTGAGCCTTCATCACACGGAACAGAGAAACAGAGGATGTGACTTGGACAATGTGTGTGTGTATTTGTGTGAATTAGCAGGTGTGTTTCTATGGGCTCAGAACAGTCTCATAATACACACATGCGCACAGAAGGATTCACACTTGTATTTCATGATCCGCAAAAGGATTCACACTTGTATTTCCGGATCCACACTTGTGTTTTTCAATGCACACACAAATGTATTCCGTTTCATATACACAAAAAAGTTTTACATGTGTATTTTTGATCCTCACATATTTGTATATTTGCAAACAGCTTTCTGTGCACGGATCGCTGTGCATTCGTGTGTGGGTTTTTTGAGACTCCCCTGACGGTCAGCCGATTCGTACTTGTAATTATTTCTATCTATAGCCAATCAGATGCCTCCTCAATTCTAAGCCAATCACATGAGCGCGCCCCCACGAGGGTAGATTTCTTGCGTTCATGACGTAGCGCTTCATGTACGCATTTTGCGCAGTCCGGAGCTGACAGATCTATGGAGCCTGCCTGCAGGCGCTAATCTCAGGACACCCTCCACTCTCAGTACAGCGCCACTTTCCGAACAGGAAATGCACGCAAATACAAGCCTTTATATTATTAAGGTACAGCGCCACTTTACAAACCATTGATGAATGCTTGTGTACACAAAAACGGCAGGCAAAACCATTTTAAATGTGTGTTTCCTGTATGGCGAATACAGCTGCTTTATTTATGTCTGTATGAAGTTGTTGTGAGTATGGAGGGAGCAGCTACAGGTTAGCTTAGCCTAATCGATCAGTGCACTATGAAGCCAGTGCTAGACAGTGACCTGTTAACGGGGGGGAGCCCCGCCGGTCATTATCGGCCGATATTCACTCTTAATAGTGTAACGTTCACAAGGTGAGTCGGAAACAGGCTTCTCGTTATTAGGCTTTACTAACTCTTGTTCTTTACAGATGATCACAGGTACATGTACACTTCGTGGGTTCTACCTCACACTAACCTAACTCCTACCCCTACACATATATATATAGCAGTGTCTACGTCACCACTCCCCGCCCTCCCCTGTCCGCTCCCCCAACCACAGGCCCGCACCTCAACCAGCATCACTGTGCAGCTCTATGATTGGCAGAGACGGGGGATGCCTTAGTGACACCCTGGACATCCTATGCAGGGTCGCTACACTACCCCCCCACTACAAAGTTCCTCGCCCACGAGGAACAAATAAACACAGCACAACACTACATCTACACACTGTACTTTTGACTAGGAAGGTCCGGGTGGACTACCATTCCTTCCAGTGAGACCAGGGCGCATTCTTGCTCTCTACAGGAACTGAGGGGTCTCACTATAACTTTATTACCAAACAAAGTCTCTAAAGCGACCCGGGGGTCGTGTCTGCCTTCTCGGCAGGGGGACTGGGGTCAGGAGGACCGGGGTTGCCGGATCTGGCCCAGGCGGCGAAAAAATGGGGGGACTCTCAGTCCCTGATAGGGGACTGCTGCTCTGTTCGCCGGGGGGCCTGAGTGGGGATGTCGAGGGGACGGCTGTGGGCCCCAATGTTCCTTGGGTCTGTGGGGAAGCGACTCCTCTGTACGGAGCCAACCTGTCTCTGTGGAGCACCACTTTTCTCCCCTTTGGTGGCAGCTGCACCCTGTAGACCACTTCCCCCACCCTCTCCAGTACTCTGCAGGGACCAACCCACTGACTGTCCAGTTTTGGGCACCGGCCTTTCTTTCGTTGTGGGCTGTAGACCCAAACCAGCTCCCCGGCCCGGAAATGCTGCCCTCTGGTCCTGGTGTCGTAGTTCCGCTTCTGTCTCACCGCAGCACTTTTCTGCTGATCGCGGGCAAAGGCGTGAGCGGAATCAAGGCGGTCCTGAAGTCTCCTGGCGTACTCAGGACCTGGAGGCGTGTCTAGGGAATCTGGTGGCCGACCAAACGCCAACACAGCAGGGGTTTGAAGCTCTCTCCCCAACATGAGGAGGGCAGGCGAACAGGCTGAGGACTCCTGGACTGCAGACCGACATGCCATGAGCACAAGGGGCAGATGCTCGTCCCAGTCGTGCTGATGCTGAGACGTGAGGATGGCCAGCTGCTGTCCCATGGTGCGATGGAATCTCTCGACTAGTCCGTCGCTCTGTGGTCGCAAGGGGGAGGTGCGTGTTTTGTGCATGCCCAGTTGTGAGCACATGGAGGCGAACACCCGGGACTCGAAATGTCTCCCCTGGTCACTGTGCAGGGTCTCCGGCACTCCAAAACGGCTGAACATGCCGGCCACCAAGGCATCTGCGACTGTCTCTGCTTCTTGATCAGGGAGAGCATACGCCTCCGGCCACTTTGTGAAGTAGTCTATGGCCGTGAGAACGTAGCGGTTACCCCTGTTTGACAAGGGTAGAGGCCCCACCACATCAACCGCTACTCTCTCCATCGGGGCCCCCGACGGGAAACTGTTGCAGCGGAGCATGGGAACGACCAGGGGGGCCCTTCCGCGCCATACACGGATCACAGCGGCGACAGAAGTCTTCGACATCCCTCCTGCACTGCCCCCAGTAGCAGCCCTGACGAAGGCGCCGGAGAGTCTTAGTGACGCCAAAGTGCCCAGAGCCTGCCGTTCCATGCATGGCCTTGAGTACGACCTCTTGCAGACCCCTCGGGACCACCACTTGCCACCTCTTCTCCCCCGTTGCTGGCTCCTTCCACGTCCGCTGTAGTACGCCCTGACACAGACGTAGAGTCTCAGGGACTCATCGATGCGGGGAAGGGGGTATGAATCCTTCTTGGTGACCCCGTTCACCGGTCTGTAGTCTGAGCACAGCCGCCAGCCACCTGTCTTCTTCGGGACCATGACTGTCGGAGGGCTCGATAATGTCTGCCTGCAGCATGCTCTGCACTGCCTCGTCGCAAGCCTGCTGACGAGCCAGGGGAAGTCGGCGCGGGCGACACCTGATGGGACGCGAGTCCCCCGTATTAATCTCGTGTTCCACCAGATGCGTTCGGCCACCTCCTCCTCCTTCATGGCAAAACTGCCCTGGAACTCTAGCAGAAGCTGCCCCAATTGCTCTTGCTGCTCGGGATTTAGGCCGCCACAGTTCTTCCTCCACACCTCTAATACTGCAGACTGAGCCTCTTCCACCTCCGTCTGGGGTAACTGGGGGGGGGGCTGTGCTCGGGTGGCGCAGTCCGGGGGTGACAGGTGGGGAATTGTCCTGAGTGGGCGTCACCGGGGATACCGGAACGGAGGGAGGGTTTTCCTCGGTTTCTAGGGTACTCACGGTGGGTGTGGGGAGTCTCCCCGCAGGCTCAGCAGGGTTGTGGATACGGGTCATAGTAATCACAGGCCCCCCCCCGGAAACTCACTGTGCCTGCTTGAAGATCCAGGAGGCAGCCCGTCGCCTTCAAAAAGTCCAAACCCAGAATACACGGGTCCTGTACATCCGCTATCCACACGGGGTGCCGCACTTCAACTCCCCCCACCGACAGACAGCACGCCTTTTCCTTTCATAGCCGCCAACTCCCCTGTGACTGTGCGTAGACGCACCGATGTCGGCTCGAACATAGTCCCACTGGGCAACACATCTGCTCTCACCAGGGTTACTGTAGAGCCTGTGTCCACCAGTGCATCGCAGGGCACCCCTTCCACATCGACAGGGACATAGCAGGAGTACCCACCAGCACGGCCCACCGCGACGACAGGCTGCACGCCTGTGCTGTCATCTTCTTCAGGAGAGCGTAGAGTCTGGCTCCCCCGGCTGTGCTGTCGGGCTCCTTCCTCGGATGTCTGAGTCGGTGGCAATAGAGCTGTGGTTTGGTTGGGGAGTCTTTGGGCTTGGTTCCACATATTCTCCTTTATGCGGGCCCCCCGTCGTTTCCCTGGGCCCGGGGTGCCTTGGGGCAGTCTCTGGCCAAATGTCCTGGCTGACCACACCCCCAGCAGACCCTGGTACTTGGTCTGTGTGTTGGCTGCAGAGAAACAGCCCTTATCATTTCCGTCATCTCGGTAACCCATGCAGGCTTATCCTCCTCCCTGCAGCTCCTCACAGCCGGTGCTGCTGGCACTCCGCTGCTCCTAGCAGCTCCACTCCACACGTTCTCTCTCTCCACAGCCATCTCCAAGGCCGCCTGCAAGGACTGTGGATGCTACAGCTGTACCTCGACCCTCAAGTCTGCAGGGCGGAGAGCCCTGATGAATTGATCACGTGCCAGCTCACTCTGCACTCCGGGTGGCATGTGTGCATACGCCCGCCGCGTCAGGCTCTCCGCGTTGTTAGCCAACGCACGCAGCGTCTCTCCAAACTCCCTACAGCGGTTACTCAACTCGTTCCGGAGCAGCTCTGGCGGGAAACACTGTCCAACCCGCCTCTTCAAAGCCCCCGCTAATGCTTCATAGCTGAGTCGGTCCACAGGGCTAAGCAGTAGCAGACATGAAAGAGCCTCGTCTGTGAGGCACAAAGCTAGCTGTAGTGCTTTAGTCTCTATTGACCACCCCCCGGCATGTGCAAGTATTTCAAATTGGGCATGGAAAGCCTCCCAGTCTGCCTTACCCGAGTATTTGGGTGTTTTCACGTACCCGGCGGCGGCGGCGGCTGCTGCTGGTTGATGGGCACCGCCATTGTTGTTTACACCCAGCTTGGAAATGGCGCGAAATGCCGCTGAAGACCGCGACATTCCCGCGTCTCTAGCCATCTTCACCGCCGACTCTCTCAGGCGCTCTCTCGCCTCCCGTGCACTCATGAACTCTCTACTCATGTCCTTCGACCACCCGCATGCTCCATCTTCCTCTTCATCACTACTTTCCTGCTTCACTCCCATATTGCTGAACTTTTCCATCTCCGCTAGCTTCCCGGCTAGCTCCGTGACGCAGTTACGGACTCCCGTCAGGATAGACATCCTCCGTTCGAAAAGTCACTTCTGACACCAATGTAACGTTCACAAGGTGAGTCGGAAACAGGCTTCTCATTATTAGGCTTTAATAACTATTGTTCTTTACAGATGATCACAGGTACATGTACACTTCGTGGGTTCTACCCATAGACTGTATATATAAATGGACGTATGGTCCGTGACGTCACCCATAGGATTCTGCAGAGTTGCCGTGAAGCCCTTAGTAGGCGGAGTCGGCCACTAACGGCTCGACGGTGTCGTCAGAGTCTAACTCCCGTCTTCTCCAAATAAGGGCAGAGCTGAGGCGGGACAGGGTGGGACCTGCTGCCAACGAGCGTGACGTTCGAGTCCTAGCTCAGGCTAAGAAGCTAAGCTAACATGCTCTCAGTATCAATCGAATGTAAAACATGATTGATGAAAGTAGTAAATCGGTCAGATTTGACCCGAAGACAACAGGAGGGTTAATGCCATATTCACTTAGTAACGCATGAACAACTTTTACAAATATTTCTATATAGTCTGTGTTGGTAAATGTCATCTAGGTTGCACATTTCCTGCTGAAATACATGCATACCAAGTCACTGCGTGGCACTTTGGTTTTGATAAAACAGTGTAGTTCCACTATATAAACGTTACATTCATAATCAAACGAGACAATCTGCAAGATAATTAGCTATTTGGTATTATTCTTAATGCTTGTCATTCACACGTTAATAAAATAAAATAAGTACCGATACATAGCAGAATAATTGTGGCGGTGTTCAGCTTAATAAGCCTTGCTCAACATCATTTATTTAGCTAATACTACAGCGGGCTGCAGGCGAACCAAGTCCGCGTTACGATGCATTCCTTGATCTCCAGTTATAACGCCGGACTCCGCCGCTGGCCGAAGCTAACGGAGCCCCAGGGTGCTAGCTACGGCCGCCGGGACGCGCTAGCGAGCTAGCACCCTGCAGCCCCGTTAGCTTCGGCGGCGTGGACTCCGGCAGCCCACCCCTTTTAACATTTGCTCCCGTTTAGCATTATGGGCGTCATAGCCATATAGTATAAAAGTCTTACCCAAGGCTGAATCATAAACTAAACTGTATATATGTATAAAGGGTTACGTCCTTAGCTGGCTAATAAGCTACATAACAGGCTAAGCTAACAAGCACACAAACACCTGCTAACGGGGTTAACATGTATAATATTATCATTTTACTCACCGAAAAAAGCTGAAAGTAGACTTCTTGGAAGATCTGTTAGTACATTCAAGCGCACAGCACGACATTTTAATTATCTGGTATTTGTAACAATATTCCCTAACAGGCACGATCACCACGAACACAGCTAAAGGATCAAGTACAGTAACTACAACTAACTAACGTTGTAGCCTCTATGGTTGTAGCCTAGCAGATTGGACAAGTTGCTGTTAGCTGACAGTGAGGCACGTATCTGTCAATCAAAGTGACCACTCCCTAATATACAGTGCTTGAATTGGAATGAAAAAGGTGCCAGTACTCTAAAATCAGCAACTTTTTCAAGTCAATTTTATATATACAGCCCACAAACAAGAATTTGGCTACTATAATGCTGGTGGGTTTGTCTCTTTACTACTGTATATTTTAGAAAGGTTCACTGTACTTAACATTTTTTATGATAGGCAGCGGATATGGCTAAAGCTCAGTAAGGTCAATATTAACTGAAAATATAGCAATCAAAGTCTAGATCTTCTGCTGAAGACACATGAAGCAGAGACCTTTCAGGTGAGAGCCCCTCTGGTGGTGTTCAACATTAATGACAAGGAAACAAAGCTCTGGTCAGAAGCATTTTTTATAAAAAGCTTTAACAAAATTAAGTATTTCTGTACATTTTGAATGCAATCTAACTTTCCAACTCAGAAAACGAAAAACGAAAAAGTGCCAAAAGTCTTCTCACATGGCTGAGCTGCTTTGCAATATACTTCACCACTGAAGAATACAAATATGTATAAAGTAAACTATGATGCAATCTAACTTTCCAACTCAGAAAAATGATAAAGAGCATGAACAAAGAACATGTAAAAACAAATGCAAAATTTGCACAATCTAAAATGAGAAACTGTAACTGCAAGTAACAAAGTCTGAGCCATGGTAAAGAGTTACATTGAACACCAAGCTGATCAGATAACTCCCTGGTTGGTCTGAAGTCCTTCTATCTCCAGGATCTGTACAAATCGGCACATTATGCCAAAAGTCTTCTCACTGGGTGAGCTGCTTTGCAATATACTTCACATTGTTAGAAAAGGCTCCAGAAGGCCTTGGGGACATCAGTATCAGGGGCTGGAGCTGGACAGGCTCTTTCATCAGCACTTCTCCTTCCCTTTGCCAGCCAGGACCTCACATACTGTTCCGGATTGAACTGTCCTAGTGATGGTCCATTACATTTAATGAAAACCAGGCTGGACAGTCGGCTGACAGAGAGAGCATTCCTTTTTGCAGTAAGGATATCGTTCATGCAGCTGAATGCCCGCTCACACTCACTAGTGGAGACAGCGATGGTTCGGACTGCTTTCAGTAGAGGCTCCATGGCAGCAGGTGTACGGGATGCCCTGGTTTCCTTGTATTCGCGAAAGCCCTGAACAGTCTCTCTTCTGTCCACTTTCAGCACTTCGCACAAACGTAGCACCTCTACGTCCCCATACTGTACGTCTAACTCCTCTTCAGGCCAACTTCCAGGATGGATAACTTTCATGTCCTGGATTAGCTGATTGTCCCGGGCCTCCCGGCCATGTAATGGGATTTCTCTTGTGAAACACGCCCTATCACCAGGAGACGCTGTCCGACTGCTTGCGCACACTGCGCTAACTGCTTCTGATTTTTGGGGGAGGCATGGAACAAGGAATAGAGTTTGTCAAAAAAGATCTGGAAATGATTGAGCCCTGAGACCTCCTTGACCACATCCCCAACTGCCAGCTCTAGACGATGATTGGAGCAGTGCCACACAAACAGGCTTGGGAATTTACTACACAACTGGGTAGCAACGCCTGTTCTCTTCCCTAGCATGACTGAAGCCCCATCACATGCAAAAGAAACGAAACACTGACCTAAAAAGTCCTCGTTAAAATCTCTTCCAAGACACTCCATTAACGCCTTTGTGATGTCATCAGCCGTTGTTCCATCCAACTCGATCAGCTCCCAAAAAAACGTTTCGGGCTCAGCATCAGCTAATGCTGAGCGTAGACACACAACAAGCACCGTTTTACCACTAATAGTGGTAGATTCATCGACCAAATCACAGAGTTTTCTTTGGTTTTCTGTAATGTCTTTTGCCATTTTTTTCTTCAGCTCATGAGCTATGTGGTCGATGATTTCGCCACAGGTTTTATTGGAGTGCAAAACCCTGCCCACGTTCAGCCCATTCAGTTTCTGTACATTCAAATCAATTGGCATGTCTGTGAATGGCCGGCTATGTTTGCCAATTTTATATGCCGTTCGAAAAACTCTGATAGTGGTGTCTAATTCAGATTTATGCATAGACTGCACTTGATGTTGAATAGTTTCACGTGAAGCAGATGTAAGGATGTCAGCAGCTTTTACATGGGCTTGTGATTCTTTATGTTCTTTGATTTTTTTTCTCAGGCTAGCTTGTTGTTTGCCCTTGTCAACACCGAAATGAGACACTGCACACTCACCCCATTCAGTTGACAGTTTCAGTCCTTGTCCAGTGTGTATTCCCAAAGATTTGACATCTCTGCATATCCGACATCCTAGCTTCTTATCTTTAAGAAGGAGCCATGCATTGGTCTTGCAAAAATATTGCACCTGGTCCGTTGTCCAGCAGTCAGGTGCATCGCTTTGCCCGGTGTTGGTGGTGGCAGTTGCGCCAGCAGCAGCTAACGTTAGAGGCTCTGGAGGAGGCGGCGGAGCTAGTGCTAATGCTAATGCACTAGAACTTGGAGCAGGAGGATCAACCAAAGAAAGCTCCCCATCAGACACAATTTCCAACACAGGCACAGCATTCTCTGTATTTGAAGTTTCTTCCGGCGACAACCGCTGTCTTTTTGCACTTTTATTAATCCACGCTAACATTTTAGAAATGCTAATTTGTGACGTAACTTGCTTTCCTTCTCTCGGGGGCGTGCCTGCTCTGTTCTATCACTCTACATAGCCACCCACTGGGTGGGAGTTGCACTGCATAAACACAACACACGTGCATCTAGGTATGTAAATTGTAAAGCATTAAAACATGGTTTTACTAACAGTTTTCAGTATGTTGTTACTTCGGCATTATTATTATTATTATTTTGAAACGTGTATTACTATTAAATCACGGTCAAATAGGTTAATTTTGACATAGTCGTTTCCACCACAGTATTTACATGGAGAAGATAAGCCCCGCCCCCTCTCCAGCAGGTTCTGTTTGAATGACAGGAGTAAACAGCTGACAGCCGCTGTGAAACTCCAGCGGTTAGAGCGATGAGAATGTCCGTTCGGCACCTCATGACGCATCTACTGAGTACCGGGCGGCTGTATATATATATATGGATGTATAATAAGAACGGCGGGAGAGTGTTGAGTACTGGCACGGTGCATGAGTACCGGAGTACCGCCAGCATGCCGGTACTGAGCAAGAAGTGCCGGTACTCCATGGGTCAGAACCAGAAGTGCCGGTACTGCGTACCGGTGAGTACCGGCCCAATTCCAGCACTGCTAATATATGCACAAACTTTAAGACCTAATATAAATATAAAGGGTCGCGTTAGAAAACAATTCACTCACAGATCCATAATCATGAAGGTGGAATCTAACTATATCGATAATAAAATGTATGGAGCCAGGGGTAGAAACATGTTTTTTTCTGCTGTAAAATCGGGCATTTTAACATGGGGGTCTATGGAAATTGCTCCTTTCTGCAGCCATCGCCTATCGGCCAATATATGAACTGCAGTGTGTGGCACTTCCGTATTGGGCTTCCCGGCTCTACCCCACAGTTTGCCGCTTGGTTCTACCTCACACTAACCCAGTGGTTCTCAAACTTTTTCTGTCAGACCCCCCCTTTGGAGAAAAAAAAAAGTCGGGCCCCCCCCCCAACACAAATAGTCAGGCTCAGTGGCGGCGCCAGAGATTTATTTTGTGGGTACTGTGGGGTAGCTTGACGTTTCATAGAGGGTGCTCAAACATTTAGGGTTTCCCATTAATGTACGAGGCGCTACAGAGGAATTTTCTACTGCAACACTCCCCACGCATATACACAATGTACCCGCGACTGTTACAATGAAGGCACGATAATCAGCTCACGGCATATAGGTGTAAGTAGGGGTAAAGTGCTATTTTTATAGGTGGTGTGTGGACCTCACATAGGGGGGTCCTCACCTCCTCTAGGGGGCTCCGGGGGCAAGCTCCCCCGGGAAGATTTGTTTTTAAATATTGAAGTTAAAAGCATCAATCTGGTGCACTTTGAGAGCAAAATGAAGAGATCTATGGATACCTCTCTCAACACAGAACTGTAAACAGATTTACTATTTCTTTATGGATATTTTACACCCTTTTAAACTTTATTCTTGTTTTACTGTCATAGTATTTCATACCTGTTTTTAATGTATTCTCTTATTTTTGTATAACTATAATGATCATATAAACGTGTGCCTCGGAAATAATTGTTTACATTAATGGTGACCAAACGTTTGAGACCCACTGAGATAACACTGAGAGTCCTTTAGCTCAGAGTCTCTCAGTCTGACAGGAGAGGACTCTCCTCCACTTTGTTGTTGAAAAAACTCCTTATATCCGTTGGCGTAGCTCGCTAGCACCAGAAGCTAACAGCAACGATCTCCGGTACCGGTGCGCTCTCTCTCTCGCTCGCGCACGCACACAAAATGGCTCGTTCCACACACACAGAGCCAAGCTTTAATGAAACACAGAGACCCAGACGTAATAGTACTGTATCATATTATTTTTGAATCAATAATTTTTGAAAATATGATTTTTTTTTTTTTATCTTTAAAAAAAAAAAATGTAATAACCATTTTTCCTCCTGGTCTCTCGCGCCCCCCCTGTCATGCCTCTGCGCCCCCCTGGGGGGGCACGCCCCCCACTTTGAGAACCACTGCACTAACCTAACTCCTACCCCTACACATATATATATAGCAGTGTCCACGTCACCACTCCCCGCCCTCCCCCGTCCGCTCCCCCAACCACAGGCCCGCACCTCAACCAGCATCACTGTGCAGCTCTATGATTGGCAGAGAGACGGGGGATGCCTGAGTGACACCCTGCACATCCTATGCAGGGTCGCTACAATAGTTTTGATCGGTGCTCTCTATAAAGGCCGATCAGGAGAGCTGGATCTGATCAATATGGACATAAACGCGAGTGAAGTATAACCGGACGCAAGAGAGAGATCAGGGGCCTCATTTATAAAGCGATATACGCTCAAAAAATGGCGTACGCCAGTTTCTACGCAATGTTTGCGATTTATAAAATACTTACTTGATGGGAAAACGTGCGGTCCTCCACTCAAACTCTAACCCATGCGTACGCACTAAGCACAACAACGGGAGAGACGAGAAACTGCGACACCGTTGGCAGAAGGAAGAATGGAGAGAAATATGTGGAAATAATACCATAAATAAAATGTTACCTCTCATTTATCATATGAAGAATTCATTTTCAAACATTGATTAAAGCCAATCTTAAAATGATTAAACAAAACGCCTGTTTGAGACTCCTCAGTGCACACAAAAACATAACTTGGAGAAATAAATAAATACGGATATGTTATTGAAAACCATCTCGAATAGGTTGTGTTAATGTTATGAAATGTTTTCTCATAAATGATGCGGTAAGCAGGAGGACAGCATTACTTTAAACTGACGCCATGTTGCATTTCTATAGGTTGTAGATACGAGCATGGTTTTATATGCTATCACGTTTAATCGTGTTTTATGCCGTTTGCCAAGACTTGATAAGTCGCTCGTAAAACACAGGAGGTATTTACATTACATTATTACATTGCATTTAGCTGACGCTTTTATCCAAAGCGACTTATAATAAGTACATTCGACCAGGAAGACACAACCTTGAAGAAAACAGAATCATATAAGTATATCAGGTTTCATAGAGCCAAACATTTCAAGTGCTACTCAACTGGCTTTAGGTAATCCAGTCCTTTATTAGTATAAAAGTGCTTCGTTAATCGTTCTAACGCTCGAAGTGGAGTCGAAAGAGATGAGTTTTCAGTTTGCGCCGGAAGATGTGCAAGCTATCTGCCGTCCTGATGTCAATGGGGAGCTCATTCCACCATCTTGGAGCCAGGATAGCAAACCCACGTGTTTTCGCCGATGGGAACTTGGGTCCCCCTCGCAGCGAGGGCGCAACGAGTCGTTTGGCTGATGCAGAGCGTAGTGCACGCGCTGGGGTGTACGGTTTAACCATGTCCTGGATGTAGGAAGGGCCAGATCCATTCGCAGCATGGTAAGCAAGTACCAGTGTCTTGAAGTGGATTCTAGCAGTTACCGGAAGCCAGTGAAGGGAGCGGAGGAGCGGAGTGGTGTGGGAGAATTTAGGAAGGTTGAAGACCAGACGAGCCGCTGCATTCTGGATGAGCTGCAGAGGTCGGATGGCACATGCAGGTAGACCAGCCAGGAGGGAGTTGCAGTAGTCTAGGCGTGAGATGACGAGAGCCTGGACCAGAACCTGAGTCGCTTTCTGAGTCAGCTGGGGACGTATCTTCCTGATGTTGTAAAGCGTGTATCTGCAGCAGCGGGTTGTAGCAGCGATGTTTGCAGTGAAGGACAGTTTGTTATCTAGGGTCACACCCAGATTCCTTGCAGTCTGAGTCGGGGAAACAACTGAGGTGCCGATGTTGATTGTCAGGTCAAGAGTTGGACAATCTTTTCCCGGGAGGAAGAGCAGCTCAGTCTTGTCAAGGTTGAGCTTGAGGTGGTGAGCAGACATCCACTGAGAGATGTCAGCTAGACAAGCAGAGATGCGTGCGACGACCTGGGTCTCTGAGCGGGGAAAGGACAGAATTAATTGGGTGTCATCAGCGTAGCAGTGGTAAGAAAAACCATGCGGGCTAATGACTGATCCGAGCGAGTTTGTGTACAGGGAGAAGAGGAGGGGACCAAGAACAGAGCCCTGAGGGACCCCCGTAGTTAATTGACAAGGGTCGGACTCAGACCCTCTCCAAGTCACCCTGTAGGTACGGTCTTTCAGGTATGAGGTGAGGAGGGAAAGTGCAGAGCCTGAAACTCCAAGTTTTTGGAGAGTGCGAAGGAGGATCTGATGATTCACCGTGTCGAATGCAGCAGACAGGTCCAACAGGATGATGACAGAGGAGAGGGATGCAGTTTTGGCAGTGTGCAGTTCCTCCGTGACAGCAATGAGAGCAGTTTCTGTGGAGTGACCTGCCTTGAAACCAGACTGGTGCGGATCCAGAAGGTTGTTCTGATTGAGATAACAGGAGAGTTGTTTAAAGACAGCGCGTTCAAGTGATTTAGACAGGAACGGGAGGAGAGAGACAGGCCTGTAGTTTATAACATCAGACGGGTTGAGAGTGGGTTTCTTTAGGAGAGGGTTTACTCTTGCCTCCTTGAGACTGTTTGGAAAGTGACCAGAAGTTAGAGAAGTGTTGATGAAATGGGTGAGGTATGGAAGCTAAGAACACCATATGTGGTAAATTGTACAGCTGATATAACACAACACATTAGTTGTATTTCCTTTAACTGGTGGATATAGGGTTGCTGCGGGTTTTTTTTTAGACGCACAGGCTGCAGTGGAGACGCTGCGCACAGCTCATCGACAGCTGGAACACAAACCACCAAATACAAAAACAAAATTCAGATCCAGTCGTCATGACTCCACTCCGGAGGGATTCCCCGATCATTTCTTACAGTCTCTCATCAAGGGGGGGTCTCCTGTCCACAAACACACTGCCTGAGGAAGGCTATGTGTATTGTTTTTGTCATTAACCTTTATCGGGCCATTTATTTATTTATTTTGGTGACGACCTCCATGCTGCTACTCTGGTTCAAACTGCATCCACCAAACAATATGATTTATCTCCACCTCCCCAAAATAACCCACATCTGACACGGCGTGAGATGTCTTTTTTAACTGTTCTGTCGTCATTTCCTGCGATCTTCTTCATAAAGTCAGTCAGAATGAATGAATGAATGGGCGTTTCTTTGACTATTTATAGGCAAATATGGGCGTTACGTGAAGCCCGCAAAAGCTGCACCGCATTTCGAGTTGGTTGTGATTTATAAAGGGAAACCGGCGTAGGAAGTGCCATAAGCACTTTCCTTGCCGGTACGCAATGTTTGGTGAATCGGGAAGTAGCGGAAAATGTATGGACCTATTTTTCGGATTTCTACTACGTAAGCAACCTTCCCACGTGAATCCTACGCACGGCGTTATACATGAGGCCCCAGATCAGCTGCTGAGTCTGATGGAGACACGCTGCTCTGCATGATCACCTGATGCTCCGCCCTCTGTTTAGCGAGCTGACCGGACTGCGCAAAATGCGTATATGAAGTAATCTTACCCTCGTGGGGGCGCGCTCATGTGATTGGCTTAGAATGAAGGAGACATCTGATTGGCTATAGATAGAAAAAATTACAAGTACGAATCGGCTGACCGTCAGGGGAGTCTCAAAAAACCCACACACGAATGCAAAGCGATCCGTGCACAGAAAGCGGTTTGTGTTTGCAGGTTCAGGGGATTTAAACGGGAAACTAATAAGTGAGGATCAAAAATACATATGTAAAACTTTTTTCTGTATTTGGATTTTATTTACATGTATATGAAATGGAATACATTTGTGTGTGCATTGAAAAACACAAGTATGGATCCGGAAATACAAGTTTGAATCCTTCTGTGTGCATGTGTGTATTATGAGACTGTTCTGAGCCCATACGTTTCTCTGTGAGTTTCAACCTGTATGTGAAAACAGTGTGTCGCGTTCATGCATGTGACAACCCGATGCATGCATGTTGCAAACACTTTAACCTGTTTATTTGCACGTTAGCCCATGTGTGTGTTAGTATTACTTATAATACTCACATATTTCCTATTTGCTCTGATGGTGTCGGACCATGCATCATGAGACAAAGGCTTCACATCCTAATAACGTACAACGCAGGCTCAAAACACTCCTCTAGCCTTGTTTTGGTGTGTATTCATGCCAACACTCATCATGTATAGTAACACACACAGGATTTGGGTGCATGAGGAGCAGAACTCACAGCATTCATGTCGATGCCATTGGTGTAGGACCAGGCGTGCTGGAAGTACTCCTCCAGCCTCTGCCGGAGCGGGTTGGGGATCTGATGGAAGCGGATAAACTCCCTGACTCGCAGCATCTGGGTGTGGTAGCGGGCCGTCCCCGAGTACAGCCGCTGGATGATGGCTGACACGTTCCCAAAGATGCTGGCGTACATCAGGGCTGGAGGTGGGAGACAGGAAGACGGAGGAAGTGTGAGGAAGGAGGAAGTAGGTAGGAAGGGAGAGAATAACATATACACAGGGTATAAGCAGGAATCCTGAAGTCAAATGTAATACCTTTTAAGACCATTTCCATACATTTTAAGACCTCATCGCCACTTGGAGTTTTAACCGGTTACATTGGCGACACTCTTTACCTCACATTGACTATATACAGTATTGATTGTCCTTGACGCAAACTTGCATTTCTCCATAGCGATGTTGTTTAACAACCAGCATAAATGGACCTTCGTGCGATATCAAGCAGTGAGCCTGCGATGTCCTGTTCAGATGACGTCAAATCCAACGGGATGCCATAAATAAACTACACAGAATCACACTACACACCTACGCAATGATTACATTCAGGCAGACTGTAGAATACAACCTCTTTGGACAATTGATATACTTATTGAAAACAAGCTACACAATGTAATACCTTGGAAAATGCCGTTTAATGCTTTTTAATAGCCTTAATTTTTGCTAAATTGATTGATCAACTTTTAATACTTTTTAAGACCCCGCGGACGCCCTGATACATTAACTGAGAGTAAAGGGACACACTGACACTTCATACACTGATATGATCTGACATATCTCTGGCTCTTCATCTGAGGAGAAATATATGATTAAGCTTGACACCATTGGGTGATATGTTTAATAAACACCTGGATCCTTGGAGACTCAGTGAAGCTGTAGTCTTTTTTTGTTTTTGTGTGTCACCAAAGGTGAATTGGAGGTTTGGCTCAAAAACTGTGGAATTAACTACCTATGGGTAGCTGCACTGTTATTTCTGTATTTGTATACATCAGTTAAGACACTTGGACTGACTTTGAATATTATATATATTTCCTAGATCATGTTCATTCTATCGAAACGTAATAAGTACTGTTTGGTTTGAAATCTCAGAAATAGTGCTTTTAAGGAATTTAGATTTTTCTCCCCTTTTTAAAGTGGCTGCAAGGTAGTGCCGTCGTCTTTCGATCGGAAGATTGTGGGTTGTATGCTATGCTCTTTATAAATGGGTTGTGAATTGGTGAATGATGACTTTTAGAATGTAAAGTGCTTTGAGAAGTTGTAAAGAATGGATAAAGCGTTATATATGTACACTTCATTAACCATTTATCATTTAAAATGTGTCTTAAATCAATACTTTTTTACACAACTCAGGCTGTTGGAGCTATATTATCGTGCGATAAGCATTTGCGTTCTAAACTAGGAATTTGTCAACCTTTCCCCTGCACTCAAGTTTTGAAAGGCTTGAACAAATTAAAGGCTAAATAGCCAAATTTGAATTATAATCTATTCTGCAAGTACAGTTACAACCAAAAATGCTCACGACAACGTGATTATACATTACTGAACATTATATATATTCACAAATGTACATGTCTCACACACGTCTGAATCATTAACAGATATTGTTTGATATTGTTTGAGAACTGAGTGAACCGACACAGCAGGAGTTTGACTGATCCAAAAGGCTTTTGTCTGTAGAGGACAGAGTGCCTCCTGTCGTATCCTTCATGAGTCTCCCTGTTTTGTCCTGTTGTCAAGTTGTATCCTGCTAACCTCCCAACCTCTGTCAGCTCCCATCACTGTCCACATCAACCAGTTTGTCTGCAGTTTGTGTGACATTTAACAACGTGTATGTCACAAGCAACACAATTGATCTCTGAATCTGAGTTCAAATAATTTGTATAATGCTCATTGCAATTTCATAGTATACTGAGATTCCAGAGCAACATAATAGTTCACTTCAGTAATGGGAAATGTTTATGCCTCAGGACATTTTTCTGGCAAATGCCAAACTAAAGGAACGCAATCAAAACAAAAAATAATAACGCTCTTGTTCAGTGTCTCATAGCCTTGACCTTAAATTAAAAATACAAGTAATTCCAATTGATTTCATGAGCACAACACAAAATAATAAGTACAGTATGTGCATGCTATGAATAATGTGTTACTAGTTCCTAGTCATATCATATTATTTTTCTTATCCTATCATCTCCCTGATTAGGCTTCTAGTCTAAAGAAGGTATCACTCTGTATAGATAAAGTTTAGTTGATAAATATGGAAGAGGATATTAGCAACCCTGTTGATAAATGCGAAAATAATACAAAAATAAAATCACTAGGCAAAAGGCTTTCAGAATGACAATGATGATCTATGGCTTGGTTGAGCTGGAATAATAGTGTACTGTATAAGAAAACAAATAAAGAAAACTAACAAAATCTTAGTAATTTAAAACTTTGCTACCCTGCAATTGACACTATGTGGTGAAACGTTATCCTTACCCTACTGTCTGGAGACTGCACAAATGTTAATAAGAGCTTGAAAAAGGAGGACAAATAAAGTTATCACGAAAACAAATTCTTCTTCTTTTTATACACAATGGCCTTCTGTGTATATGATTAAAGAAAAAGGTAAAAAATAATTATATCGGTGAAGACAGGTTAAAACTATGTTGTGTTTATTGTTGTAATACTCATTTTGACCACAAGAGGCTTAAGAGCACCTCTACCACATTTTCTAAATTGAACTTCACAAAAGCATTCATGAATTTTTCCTTCAAGGGAATTTCAGTTTGTCCATGAACTCAAAACACATGGTACATATAGTAAAGTATGTTGTGTGCTAGCAAGTTATGTCACATTTATATAACTGTAAATGTTATATGCTACTTTTAGTTAGAAGTGTATTTGTATTTGCGCTGATCTGCTCTGGTGCACTTTCACTCCTCATCACAAGGAGTCCTTGAATCAAAACACCCAGATGTAAAGCCAAGGAAAAATAATGTTCACTATATGAACAATACTTACATCCTATGAGCATGACACAGATGGAGAAGATCTTCTCAGAGTTGGTGTTTGGGGACACATTTCCAAAGCCCACACTGGTCAGACTGCTGAAGGTGAAGTACAGAGCTGTGACGTACTTGTCTTTGATAGTGGGTCCTGAACCTGGAGTGGACATTTAGAGTTGTCAATATGAATAAATGAGAGATCCCTGATGATAACACGTTTTATGAGCTCACTAGTACAGACAGTTCCACTTCATTATAGCAATATGTTTCCTTTCTTTACCTTGGATGGAGCTGTTGAATGGTTTTCCCAACTGGTCCCCCAGCGTGTGTAGCCATCCAATAGAACCACTCCTCTCTACACTACCAATGGCATACCTGGGGGAAAAAATCAAAAGTTAACAAGTTGCAATGCGATTGTATGTATATCATTATTTATGTTAGAAATATTACTAAGCTACAGTATGTAAAATATAAGCAAAATATTTGTTTTTAAAACTCCTAAAAGTTTTGACTGAATATAATTTGTTTGATTAATATTGAATCAGAAATCTTGAGGAAATATGTTCTACATCTCAGTTTCTGCAGTATCAATTTTCTATTATCTCACTTGAGTTGGGATACAATCAACTTGGTGCTTGAACACACATCATTAGAACATATATTTATACTGTACACATATCTTTTTTATGGAAGATATGAATTGTATTATTACGACACAAGCACCCATACAGTATATTAGCAGTTCTGAGGTATGCCGACGGAGACATGATAATCCCCACATTACTCCTCTGTGAATCTTATATGAATCATCAGACAGTCTCATGGCACTGTACCAGATGCAGGCCAGCCAGTGAGCGATGAGGGCGAAGGTGCACATGAGGAGGAAGAGCACAGCCGCGCCATACTCCGAGTAGCGGTCCAACTTCCTGGCCACACGCACCAATCGCAGGAGTCGAGCGGTTTTTAGTAGACCAATTAGAGTGGTGGTCTGATGGGAGTGGGAGAGACAGAGTTAGTGGTAATGAGATATTGTAAAGCACGGTACCAAACAGAGGCCCTTAGCTCTGATATCTTCTCACAGTTTTCCCACCTGCTGTCACTGTCACTGTCACACAACACACACACACACACACACACACACACACACACACACACACACACACACACACACACACACACACACACACACACACACACCACACACCACACACACACACACACACACACACACACACACACACACACACACACACACACACACACACACACCACACACCACACACACAAACTCACACACAGGTGTTGCAGCCATGGTCTTGTCCCAAAGTGAATCACAGTCGTGGAGGTGGTAAATTATGACTCTGTCTCCTATCTACTTGTAGTCAGCTGGCCCCCTACGTGTCCATACAACAAATAAATAACTGGACGATTACTGGCAGAGAGCCTAGTCTTGTGTTGTGTACTCATAGTAAATAATGCTTGTCTGGTGAGGACAATCTCCACTTTCTTGGCTCTGTGGCCCCTATGAAGAGTTTCTATGAAGTGAAGCTTGGCACAGCTTTCTTCGGGCAGTATTTCAACGTAGGGGAGATTCTAGATTAATCTTTTTCGTCTTGTAGGGTGGTTTAATCACTATAAATAACTTTTTATTACTGACACCCATCACTTATAGATGGATTTGAAGAACTGCCTGATCTGTCAATGACTGGGCTGAGCTGTGGAGTGATGAACCTCGGCCCCAGTGGTTTCCATCCTTATTATGTAGGAAGTATCCTGAGACGGCTGTCGGCTGCAGCAACCTACTTACTTCCTCCTTCAACTTCTAACTCCTACCTCTTCCTTCAGACACTTTCCTCCCACACCAGCATCATCAGCAAGCCATACAACCTTGTAGCAGGACAGGGAGAAAGTAAACACACCTACAGATTCCCTGAGAAAAAGGGGAGTGGCTAATCAAGCACCCCTGAGAGAAGCTGGAGGAAACCAATCAAGGAAATGATTGGCACCTGTGTGCTGTTAAAAGGAGGACAGCATGTCATTTGAAGGGAGGAGAAAGAAGCAAGAGGAAGGAGGAAAGTGGATTCTTGAGGACTTCATCAGATGAATCAGGCTATTTTTGGGAGTTTTTGCCACTGAACCCAGAAGCTGTTGGGGAAACGTTTTAACTTTCCCCTTCCCAGTTAAAACCTGCAATCCAGTGATCTATTCTGGCCGGTCACCCTCATATAAGTTATTCTCACTACACCAATATCATTTATCCTCCTCTTGCACTCTACACAAACACACACCACACTCTGGACTGGAAAAACAGAACTTTACAACTTTACTTTCACACATCCTTATCCCCTGAACTACACTCTTAAACTGAGTGACAAAGGACAAAAAAAACTTCTCTCCCCCCCACACTCACTCACAGTCAATCCCCATGATTTAAACAATCGTAGGCTCTCGGAGCCACATAAGTGATTGATGTTTTGTGAGTTAATTTGAATTATTTGTTTGTATTGGATTTAAGTTTTTCTGGTAAATGGTCTGTGAAATGAGTTGTTTGTTTTTAATGTACTGATTATTATTTGGAGTTAAAAAATACAGACATTTTATGTTGAAAGTGAATTGGTTGATTATTATTTTTCCTTTGTAAACTTCAGTAGCTAGGTCACCGGGCTATCCCTCTGTTTCTGCGTGTCTAAGGATATCAGTTTGTTTACAGCTGGCTATATTAAATATTCCTCTGTCTGGCGACCAAGTTTAATTTATTAGTTCAGGGATAAGACCTACGCTACAACCTTAGTACCCATACTGGAGCCATAAAGTCAAGATATATGGTGCTTTGATTTTGAATCATTTGTTTTTTCCTCAGTCTGGTATATTTCCCCCCCAATTTTATAGAAGTACAATTTTTACAATTCTGGGCTATCTGTATATTCAGCTGATTATTGTTTTTGTATATATTGATAAATCCTTGTAACTAAACTTTAACTTCTGGATATATTCCAAAAAGTGTACTAAAATAAAAAGTTTACGAATAATCCCTCAGTCTCTTTTGTTAGTACCAATATATGTAGACTGTGTCTGAAATCCCTTCTTGTTTACTATATACAGAAGTGCACTATATGGACCATCTTCTTTAATTCAGCTTAACATGTCTGTTTTTAGTAGTTTTAGGAGGTTCAAATGACCCTTGTCGCAATACAGTAGAACTATCGGTGATACACAAAATGACGGAGATTACTTATTGTCGGAACACTTGATTTACAGCCTACTATTGATTCATCTAGTAAGTGTCTAATACAGTACTGTATGGGCGAAGAGGGAGCAATTGTAAGACATGAAACTGAGAAAAAAATATAACTGCTGATTCTGGAAAAGCCAGAAGTAGAAACTATTTGTTAAATCTCCTTTTAAAAAATACTTAAATAATGAACACATTATTGAAACTGTGGATAAAAATGTTCTCTCAAAACAATCCTCCATTATAAAAAAAATGAGTTTGTGCACTGCATTGAATGATGCACGGCAGTGACATTTTTACTTTGATGCTCTATTGCAGCTGACTGCAAATCGCAGCAATCACATTCTCTCTTTATCCCTTCATCTCTCTAACGCTCCTCTTGTCCTCCCTCACACTTTGTGAACTATTTATATACCCCCTAACACCTCTCTTTCCCTCCATTATGACGTACCTCCTCTCCGCTGCGGTAGATGAGCAGGTCAAAGGGAATAGCAGCCACCATGTCGATGAGGAACCAGCCCTTAAAGTAGTGGACCGCGATACGCACCGGGTGGCTCACCACCTCATCATTGACGTTCACATATGTTGTCCTGAGTGAAACAGTGTAGATTATAGTCAATTTACTGACATTAATACTTTCTATAATTAAAAATGTGCCATTAGAAACTATAAAAACACTTGTTTCACTGTTTTTTTGAGTTTACTACGACTAAATGTATCTACTAAATATGCACTAATACTACTCCTGCTATTATACTGTACACTTATTTGTTTGTTTTCTGACCTGAAGTTGATGAGGATGTCAATAATGAACATGATATCCACCATGAGATCCACCACAGTGAGAGGAGAGCAGGAGTAGCCGCAGTTCTGTATGGCTACCTCTTCCTGAGGAGAGGAGAGATCAAAAAGAAAGGAGAAAATAATTATAAGCTGACACTCTAAAAATAGAACAGTTCTGTATGGTTATCTCCTTCAAATGGACTAGCATTAGGGGATTCGAGATCATTTGCATACATATTTAGATAATAAGGTGACACAGAGACAGGGTTTCCAGTGGGTTCCCATCTACAGGGCATCAAAACAAAAAACTGTAGTAAACAAAAGCTACAATAGACTTTTTAAATGACAATAGATACATTTCTTAAGCCCCTGTCACACTGTCCCGAAATTGACACCAGATGGACACGATAAAGGAAATGTTCAAATTCAGCTCTGATCGTAACAACATCGGGCCATTCATGAGGGCATCTTAAGCCATCGTATGACCGCCGGTGGAGTTTCTCAGGCTCCGGCAACAACTTCGTGAGCGGTGGCAAAATCTTTGGCATGTCAAAAAATTGCCGAAGGACCTTGCGAAGGTTCATTTTCGTATTAAATTAGTGTGTCCATTTCGCCCTTCGTGAGGGCATTTGGTCAAATCGTGTCATCTTCGTCTGATCATCGGTGCCATCGGGCATTTTTCGCCTCACAAAGACAATACGAAGGAAAAAAGAAGCTGCCCGATTGTCTTAGGAAGGCAACACGACTACGTGAAGCCCTCACAATGCAGTCATGTAGCCATCGTATTATAGTACGATGACATCGAGATTGCATTTATTGCACAACAAAATCATGTAAACATATTATGTAAATAACCCAATTTGTGTTCTGTGAAACTGAAAAGGATATTACATTGTTTTTGTTGCAGTTGGATGTCTTAAATGTAATTTAGGTTAACTTCCTGTTTTAATTAGATGCTTTTATTTTGAAGGCGAGTTTACGCTGTTGACAGGAAGTTGTTTCTATGGAAACAACATGACGGAGATAAGTAATATCTTCTAATCTACATATAAAGACGGAGAAAGTAAAGAATAAAGTGTATGTTTAAATGTTAGCACCCCCCAAAGAGGCACAAGCTCTTACGTTGAGTCTGGATACATTCGAAATCATCAGTAAAGTCTACGACCATATTTTCGTGTGTGGTTCGGGTGCCATCGTGTGGCCTTCTGTAGGTTACGTACTTACTTCGGCTGTTGCTTGGCTGTTGACCAAGTTCGGGGCCATCTTCGTGCGAAATTCACAATTCCATATTCGTGTGTCCATCTGGTGTCAATATCGGGACAGTGTGACAGGGGCTTTAAGAAGCACTAGCTATGGTTAAACTAACAAAACATTTCGTAAATACACTGAACAAAAATATAAACGCAACACTTTTGTTTTTGCTCCCATTTTTCATGAGATGAACTCAAAGATCTAAAACATTTTCTATATACACAAAATAACCACTTCTCTCAAATATTGTTCACAAATCTGAAAAAAATCTGTGATAGTGAGCACTTCTCCTTTGCCGAGATAATCCATCCCACCTCACAGGTGTGGCATATCAAGATGCTGATTAGACAGCATGATTATTGCACAGGTGTGCCTTAGAATGGCCACTCTGAAACGTGCAGTTTTGCTTTATTGGGGGGGTCCGAAAACAAGTCAGTATCTGGTGTGAGGGGTAGGATTAGGGGTAGGGTTAGGGGTAGGGTTAGGGGTAGGGTCCATCCATCCATCTTCTTCTCCCGCTTATCCGTGGTCGGGTCGCGGGGGTAGCAGTTCCAGCAGAGAGCCCCAAACTTTCTTTTCCCTGGCGACATCAACCAGCTCTGACTGGGGGATCCCAAGGCGCTCCCAGGCCAGCGAAGAGATATAATCCCTCCACCTGGTCCTAGGTCTACCCCTTGGTCTCTTCCCAGCTGGACGTGCCTGGAACACCTCCCTAGGGAGGCGCCCAGGTGGCATCCTAACTAGGTGCCCGAACCACCTCAACTGGCTCCTTTCGACGCGAAGGAGGAGCGGCTCAACTCCGAGTCCCTCCCTGATGACCGAACTTCTCACCTTATCCCTAAGGGAGACACCAGCCACCCTGCGGAGAAAACCCATCTCGGCCGCTTGTATCCGCGATCTCGTTCTTTCGGTCATGACCCATCCTTCATGACCATTGGTGAGGGTAGGAACGAAAATGGCCCGGTAGACAGAGAGCTTTGCCTTCTGGCTCAGCTCCCTTTTCGTCACAACGGTGCGGTAAAGTGACTGCAGTACCGCTCCCGCTGCTCCGATTCTCCGGCCCATCTCACGCTCCATTGTTCCCTCACTCCAGAACAAGACCCCGAGATACTTGAACTCCTTCACTTGGGGTAAGGACTCATTCCCTACTTGGAGTGGACAGTCCATCGGTTTCCTGCTGAGAACCATGGCCTCAGATTTGGAGGTGCTGATCCTCATCCCAGCCGCTTCACACTCGGTTGTGAACCGATCCAGTGAGTGCTGAAGGTCGCAGACCGATGAAGCCATTAGAACCACATCATCTGCAAAAAGCAGTGGTGCAATCCTTAGTCCACCGAACTGCAGACCCCCTCCCCCATGACTACGCCTCGAAATCCGATCCATGTATATTACAAACAGGATTGGTGACAAAGCACAGCCCTGGCGGAGGCCAACCCTCACCGGAAATGGGTCCGACTTACTGCCGAGGACCCGGACACAGCTCTCGCTTTGGGAGTACAGAGATTGGATGGCCCTGAGTAGAGACCCCCTCACCCCATACTCCCGCAGCACCTCCCACAGTAACTCCCTGGTAACTCGGTCATACGCCTTCTCCAAGTCTACAAAACACATGTAGACCGGATAAGCGTAGGGGTAATGTTGTGAATCGAGTGGCCTGTGTTCGTCGTCCATAACATACGCCTGCCCATACCATAACCCCACCCATCACCATGGGCCACTCGATTCACAAGATTACCCTAACCCTAACCCTACCCCTAACCCTACCCATCACACCAGATACTGACTGGTTTTCGGACCCCCCCAGACCCCCCCCAATAAAGCAAAACTGCACGTTTCAGAGTGGCCTTTTATTGTGGCCAGCCAAAGGCACACCTGTGCAATAATCATGCTGTCTAATCAGCATCTTGATATGCCACACCTGTGAGGTGGGATGGATTATCTCGGCAAAGGAGAAGTGCTCACTATCACAGATTTTTTCAGATTTGTGAACAATATTTGAGAGAAATGGTTATTTTGTGTATATAGAAAATGTTTTAGATCTTTGAGTTCATCTCATGAAAAATGGGAGCAAAAACAAAAGTGTTGCGTTTATATTTTTGTTCAGTGTATATATAATATATTTCTGTATCACTATATATCACGGTCAAAACCCTTTTTAAAAAAATGTGAACTCTTGGTGTAAAATAAATGAAGATGCTTTCACTTCTCTTGATATAGGTGTGGGCGATATATATTGTGTTTTCTTGTCAGCTTCTTTGCAGTGGCGATATAACTACATTTCAAGGTATACTCCACTTAAAATACAAGTTTACCTCTTTTCAATTTCATGCCAATTTAGGGAAATATGTCTTACGAAGAGCACAACTATTTAAAAAAAAAAAAAAAGATTTTCACTATAGAAAATAGTGTTCCTTGGCTCTGAATAGGATTGAAAATAATCAGGTGTTGAGGCAGGTAGATTTCCCTTGTATGTGTGCTTTATGCTTGTAAGTATAGTGGTTTAACAAACCAAAATGTCTGTTTGTTCTTCACGGTTACAGTGGTTTGCAAACTCACTCCAGGTCATGACAGAACGTAACAGAAAAACTGGTATAAAACCGAGCCCTATGTTGATATTATTACACATTTACTGTCCATCTTGAACTAATCCTTAGAACTCTAGGTTTGGTCCATAGACTCCACTCTAAGAGTCTGGCTTGTTAAGATGTAAAGCCCCTATGGAGTAACTTTGTCGTTGGTAAATGGACTTGACAGCTGTCTGATTAATGATTCTATCCCTATATGAGCTCCCACCTGGTCGTTGAGGAGGAATGCGGCTGAGTAGGGCGTCAGGATGGCGGTGTAGATGACCAGCAGCAGGATGAGCCAGTCCCACACCGCCTTGAACGGGCTGTAGTGCAACACCGTCCACTTGTGGATGCGAGGAGCGTGGAGCTTGTACTCGGGCAACACATCTGCACCCAGAGACAGCACCTGGGTAGAGAGAGGCAATCAGATATTGAGAAGTAGGAAAGGCAAGTCTCGAGGCAAAAGAAGAGGGAGGATAGAAGGGTTGAGAAAGCAGAAAGGCAGACACAATACATAACGACTTAATAAAGGAGAAGAGGGGTAGACTAAATCACAAAGAGTTAATATGATGCCACACACAGCATGAGTGCATATAGAGGCTCTAACAACTGCATTTTTCAATTACAGAGATAGAGCCAGTGTCCTCTTAAAATGACAAGAATTGTTCTGAAGGCACTGACCCTTTTTAAGGTTAACCTCCCAGGCAGCATGACATCCACATCAGTTGATTGGTGGAGATAATAAAGCCCTTTTATGTATAACAACTCAGTTTTAAGAGACATATAGGACTTTGAATAAACCCAATTAACCTTTAAATTGATTTTAAATATTGTCATATTAGACTATGAAGCCGTTACAGTCAATTATGTTAACGAAGACACTTCTTGTATTGTGGTGATTCCCTGCGATAACCCACATCAGTTCTTGCTTGTCTGGTCATCAGTCTGGTCTTCAGCATGGACACAAATATTTGTGGATTATGTTAAAGTAACTGACTTCACTCTGTTGGCCAGTAAACAACATCTTGGTTGGGATTGTAGTCCTTCATTTGGGAAAAGGTTACACTTTTTAACCAATAGTGACGTAAATAGCCCCAAACACCTATCAGGCTGCACTTAAAAGTCTCAAATACTCTACATAGCCAATGCACATACAGTTTAGGTGTGTATTATATTGGGAAATGTTGTCTTTATTTGCTCAGCCAATGATTGGAAAGTTGCTCAAGTAAGTTGCTGTTTACTTACGATCATATTCAATAAGAATTCATTAAATGTCAGAAATTAATAGTGGGAAAAAGTGGGTCTTTTTCACCTTCTTATCTGTTTTTATTTTTTCAAAGATGCCAGAGCTTCTCGAAAATGATTCAACATGCATCCATTATGTGCAACCTTGTATGGTTTCCCAGGCAATTGCTGTTGGATTGGAGCAAAAACTCAGCATTGCAGACACATTTGTGTGCAGGCAGAGTTGACCTATTGGCCTGGCTGGCAGTGCAGTAGATCAGACTGACAGAGTTCCAACACATTCGATAAGGGACAAGGTAAAACTATAAAAGATTCAGTTGACTGTTGACTGTTTTGTGATTCAAATATTATACCGAGTCCTGTATTCCCAGAAGGTATCACAATTCTTTCATCACTTCATCTAACCTCATTTAGCTTTAATTACTCATTAATCCAGTTTGAGCAACATGTTCCTGTTTCTCCTGCCCTTACCTTGCTATTTTTTTGGTCTAATTTCTAGATGTCCTGTGTCCAACAATCCTCATTCAATCATTCCAATTCCTTCTCATCTTCCACACAGTGTGCTGCTAAGTCACTTCTCATTCATCCCGTTTCTTATTACCATTCATCCTGCCTCCCATCTTAGCCTCCTTTATTTTCCTTTCTGCACTGTTCCAATCCTTTAGACTTCCATTACCACCCCTTTAGACTTCCATTACCACCCCTTCTTTAACAGTCCATTTCATTTTCAACTACTGTGTGCTTGAATGGGAGAACATCTGCTATAGTAGGATCCCATATGTCTCATGTTTTCCTCAGGAGTTCTTCATATAGATACAAAAAGCTGGCAGGATAACATCTGCTTGATGTATTAAAAATAGCAAGCAATATTTCAGTGTATACCCTCTCAGTAATTGAGCCAGATGTTAAATATCTAAGCCAGCTCTTTAAAATTCTGGCTCCTTCAAAGGCTTTTTTTCCCAAGTATTTATGAATTTCTGTTTGAAAGTCCCTACTTTTAGAAAATGTGTTATAACAGCACTGGTATTTTGTTTTTAGAGTTAGTATTCTTCTTTTGTTTATTCCATGGGGAAAATAGTGTTGCTCTCCTGGCTTGGGTAGGTTTTCAATAAGCCAGTATATCACAGGTCATTTAAAAACATAGTACCTTCCTAAAGGAAAAACAAAACAATCTATGCTTTCCTAAAAAAACATTTCCTTCTAGGCCAACTTGAAATGTGACCCTTCAGTACCACATTACACTTGTTCAAACATATTTGCCTTTGAAAGAATGATGGCATTTGCAAAAAGGTGTAAGGGTAGAAGGAGAATTACACAAGTATTATATATAACAGCTTACAAGATATTGTGATAACAAATACGACTGGGATGGACAATGTTCTTGTGTCACAGTTTGGTCTTCTGTTTCGCAAACCCTTCCTCCAAATACTCATTATATTATGGGACAGAGCTCAAGTTTTAGGTTATAAATAATAGGCAAAGTCAATTATCATCAATTGGTCCTTCTTATTTAGCTAAGTTGTTTGTAAAGTGCTCTTGTACTTGATGTAATACAACTCAGGCATTTCAGCTCTAGTGTATGATCCTAGGAAATGAAAGGGCAACAAGTCCCAGAAATCTCTAGCATTATCTCAAGTATCATGAACACATCTGTATCCAGACAAAACCCATGTTAGACAAACTCTGTGTTCACACACGCACTAGCACACAGTTGAGTGGAGTGACCGTCTCAGCTGTTTTCCCTCCTGGAGTATCATGTGGGTCAGTGGCGGCCGGCCCATAGGGGCGCTAGGGGCGCCGCCCCACCTCTTCCCACATTAAAAAATTTTTTTTAAATATATATTTTTTAAAAATATTTTTTAAAAATATTTTAAAAATATATATATTTCATATTTTTATTTTTAATGAACAAGGTAAATATCATACAATTGGTATCAGTGAAATGTATAATCTACAATAAAATCTCGTTTAAAATTGTGTTACGATGTCTAAAGTTACTGATAAGTCACATGTTTCCTGCCTGGCCTTGCCCATAGTATGGAGTCAGATTTGGGTCAATATTCTCGCGCGTAAAACAAGCTACTCACGAGTGGAAAATGTGCTTTTACACGCGCATAAAATGACCCTCGCGCGCAGATTAAACCCCCGCGAGCGGCTCTGCGCCCGCGAGCGGCTCTGCGCTCGCTCGCGAGAGAGACAGCCCTCTTGAGAGTGTCAGCCTCGCGGAGTCTGTCTACGCGCGCGTGAAAAGTTTCTGGCACTTTGGGGCGGAGCCACTGGACTTTGATGCCGTCACTGCTCGGCTCTTGGCAGTTCAGGCATTTATCAAACCTGGCAACCCCGGGTTTCCTGGCAGCTGTCAATCAAAGTCCAGTGGCTCCGCCCCAAAGTGCCAGAAACTTTTCACGCGCGGGTAGACAGACTCCGCGAGGCTGACACTCTCAAGAGGGCTGTCTCTCTCGCGGGGGTTTAATCTGCGCGCGAGGGTGATTTTATGCGCGTGTAAAAGCACATTTTCCGCTCGTGAGTAGCTTGTTTTACGCGCGAGAATATTGACCCAAATCTGACTCCATACATAGCATTAGTTTATCATTACCGGGCGGAGCCCCCGAGACAAACAGCAGCAACCAGCGCGTTGCAAAAGTCTCAATAGTAAACTGTGCCGCCGAAACATAATTTCAGCCAATCAGCGCCGTCAAATATTTTGGTCACGAGGGCGCTCACGTTGGCGCCCACGTTGCTTACGTGACGTGAGTTGTTTTTTAGACTCGTGAGTGACCAAGGTGACGCAGTATTTAGAATGGTGTGCAGGTGGAGTCGCCGGACCTCGGTCCGCACCCAATTCCGTGCAAGAGCTACTCTCCAATCCTTTCCAAAGGAGAAGTTTGGGAGATAAATTGATACTTAAAGACCTTGGACCGGACCAACCCGATTTGTATATATCACAGCAAGCTCGTGAAAAAGACAAAACTTATCAACGAGGCTAGCTGGATGCAAACGATGCAAACAGGTAAATGCTATCTTTTGTTTCCCATGCTTGCTCTTCAAACAGCCGGGGACAGATATACGATCTGTTCAGAACTAGACAAAAGTTAAACAAGTACAAACCACAGACTGTCTGTGTCATGGAGAATACAGTCGCTGGTTTATGTATGTCTGTATAGGCCGTTGTTGTGAGTGTGGACGGTCGGAACATATATAACGTTAGCTAGCCAAGCTCCATTCAGAAAACAAGCATTCTAAAAGGTTTTTCGCCTGCCGTCTGTCTGCAGACTTGTCAAAGCATTAATTCATGGTTTTTACTAACCGGTATCAGTATGTTGTTACGTCGGCATCATTTAGAAACGTGTATTACAATTTAATCACGGTAAAATATGTTCATTTTGTTGTAGTTGTAGCTCCCGAGCCAGCGCGTCTTGTTTGAATGATGCGAGTAAACACAGCTGGCAGCCGCGCTGAAACTCGAGCGACTAGAGCAGAGGTGCCCAGTACGTCGACCGCGGGCGACCGGTCGACCGCGGGGGCAATGCTGGTAGATCGCGAGGCATTCATTAAAAAAAATCCAGTTCCGTTAAAATAGACAAAACAGGTTTTGATCCCGCCTCCCTGGCACTTAATTCAGGAGTTTACTTGATTGACAGAAAAAGCGACCTATCGCTTTCCAGTCTGTTAACCCAGAATGCAAAGCGATACAAAATCAGTCAAGTGCCGGGAAAACTCAAATTAAGTTAAAGAGACAAGAGACAAACAACAAAATGAGTGCGGGACCGAGCAAAAAGCTAAAGACATACCACTTCCACCCAGAATGGAAGGAAGAATATTTTTTTGTGATGTCACATTCAAAGGTTATTTGCCTTATTTGTAAAGCAAGCGTCGCTCTGCCAAAGAAAGGTAACGTGGAGAGGCATTATCGGAGTGTTCACAAGGCATATGACAGCGACTTCCCTCCAAGTAGCGAGTTGAGAAAGGTCATGTATTATTGCTACACAAATATTATCTCGCAGTCTTAGTGTCGCCAACTCGTTTCTAACATGCAAAAAGACAAACAAATGCGTCTATGGTCGGTGTATTTTCGACCTTTCCAATCCAGACGAGATCTCTCTCCCCCGTCTGTGTGCGAGGGGGCGGGGCAGTTTACACACGCATGCAGCAACACACGGCGGGGATGGCGGAGAGAAGCGCTTCAAGGTGTGGTTAAATGTTACCCGTCTTGAAGTGGACAATGCTCCTTGCCAAGAGTGTTTAGCATGTAAGGGCGGTAACACGAGCAATTTATCTAAACATTTATCAAAAGTGCACCACATTCAGACGGAGGAATGCACCGGGCTCGACTATCTTTCTAGTAGCCCTGTAGCCCCCCCATCCACGAGTAACGTTTCCACGTCAGGTCTTATTATGTATGCTAGCAGCAACACACGGAGTTAACTCAATGATACAAACATGGGTTAATGATTAGAGGTAACTGAGTTACTCTTTATTTTGTTAAAGTTTCAGCTATTCTGTTCACAGTTCTGTCATCAGATTATTTAATACGATTTGTTAAAACATTGTTGTTTCTTTTGATGCGAAATATTATTTATTTTATTTAAATAAAAAGCAATGTTAGTTTTGTAAACAATTTGTTAATTTAATAATATATGTATTTTTGAATCAAGTATTCATCTTTATTGTCTTCATTGTTAGTTTCCACATGCCTAAAACAACCTCAAGCTAAATCTAAAAGTTGATGGCTAAATAAGAGCGTTTGAGAAATTGTGCAAGGCATACAGTAATAGTCTGAATAGTCGATTAGTCGTTTCATTAATCGATAGATTAATCGATTATCAAATTAGTCGTTTGTTGCAGCCCTATTATCCCATGTATACATAAAACGTGTTATTCAGCAACCCTTGCAATTTGGGATTTTATTTTTGGTTGGTAGACCTCAGTGAGCTGGTCATTTCAAAAGTAGCTCACCAGCCCAAAAAGTGTGGGCACCCCTGGACAGGGGCGGACTGGGACTAAAATTCAGCCCTGGAAACTGACCCAGTCCGGCCACATGAAATGTCAAATGTTAGAAATCCGCTGTTTATTATTAAAAGTTTTATGTCCGATTTTCTCCTTTTTTCATCTCAGTACACAGCTCCAGTTTGGGCATTGGCCTGTCATCAGATTTCATTTTTAGTTGCTGCTGTAGCGGAAGTTTAGTAAAATTATTTTTGTTGAAATACTCCACCCTCCATAATTGCACTTGCTTCAGTTGCTTGCTACTTTTTAAGGGCAGTGATGACGGTTACAGTACGAACTGAAGTTGATGCGATTTGGTTGGATTGTGAGGCATGACGTGAGCCTCATCTGATTGGTCAATCCCTCCATTTTTTTTCACCAAGGGAAGCCAATTTCGGCTGGCCTCCTCTCACAACAGAGTGCAATCTACTGTTTCACCATAACATCTAGAGGGGCGCTGTTTCACTCTTTGTAAAATACTCAATGAGAATGGGGGAGAGACGGGCCGGCAGCATAATTACCGAAACTAAACAAAGTGTTTTTATGTATTTATTAATATTATAACTACAATACAAAAAAACAGGGGAAGCCTGGCATCCCTTGGCCTCCAGGAGAAAACGCCACTGAGTTCAAGGGATAATTCTCACCCACCTCTTGCTCTTGCCCTGCACTTGTATGTGCCAGTTGAGCTGGTTCTTCCACCAGCTCAACTCTGTCCCTCATCATGAACGCAGGAGGCTGGCTGTATATCTGAACTCACGCCCTCATCATTCTCTTCATCATCTTGCACTTGTTCTAAGCTGCTGCTGCTGATAGTGCTTGTAGCAGCGCTGCTGCCAAAAAGGTCTGTCAATTTGCCACATTTATATGCTTCACCTGCGAGTGACTTCATCTTTTTTTCTCTTGCCTTCTCGGCCCCACCTTTTTCTTTTCGTTTTCTTTGATTTTTAACCATGTTTTTTCATTATCCCTGTCTGCGGTGGCGTCTAATCCCTTCTCTTCATGTGGCCGGTCTTTTTTCTTCTTCGTGTGTGATTATTTGACATAAAAACCACACAACTGCATTAGCGGCCGCTGTCGCCCTCTGTCGGCTGTCAGCGCAATTTAAATGATGACGTTAAACCTTTTTTTTTTTTAAAGTGCCGGCCGTCAACGGCGCTTGACGACCGGCCGTTCTGTGGTTCTCCAGATTCTACAGATGGCCAGTCCGCCCCTGCCCCTGGACTAGAGCGATGCGATAGGAGCGTTTAGAGCGAAGCGAATATTCGCATCGCGTCCGGTCTGAACGCAGCATTAAAGCGAGCTCCGCGCTGCACTGGAAACGCGCCATTACATCACCAGAAGTCCTAATTTAAGGGGTCATTTCTCCCAAAAAAAAATGTTTTACTCACTATATCAAAAGCCCCACCAAACATATTTTCCACCAGCCGCCACTGATGTGGGTTATTTTTAGGAAAATGTGTGAAACATTGCCACGAGGACTGTTTAAAGTGCAGATGTCAAGACACATTGAAGTGCAGTGAGGACAGTGTTGTGTGTGAGGACGGCACTGGAGGGAGAAGACATGAGACAATATGTTTTTTCTCAATTCTCTCACTGCACCCCTTTCGCCTAGCATCTTTCTACAGAGTGGAATTCCCGATACTGGAGACAGCAGCGTCATCACAGAATCCTGCATCATCTTGAGTTGGACCTTTATCTCTAAAACTGAAGGGTTTGCCTGGACTGCATTTTAAAAAAATAATTGGTTTAGGTTTAGAGTGCTCAGTTTTTCCTTTAACTGCTTGGTTTTAAACTATTTAAGTCTATACATTAGACAGGGAGTTCTACTATTGTACAGGCTTCATGTACACAAGAATGTTTTTTTTATTTTGTTCGAAAGTGAAATACAAGTCAGTCAGTTCTAATAAAAAATGACTCTGGTTTGAAATGACAACAGAGCAAATCAGAGGACAAGAAGAGATGACAAGACATGAATCAAATTGAAATAAAAAATGACAGATAGATGGTTTGCTCCCATCAAACCTGTCATATTTTCTGGACTTTCTGCAGCTTTACTTGTCAACACGTTCTCACTCCCAACCCGTCACATGTTGACGGTCGGTCAGGGCCCCTCCCCGTCACTCTATTACGCACAGGGTACCCCTTGAGAGTCAGTTTTCAACGGGCAGGGCGTCCCATAGACCTTCATAGACCTCCCATAGTGTTGATAATAGACGCCATGAGAACGCTCCCCGATGGTCGGTTGTTATTGTCAATATTAATATAAATTATAATTATTATATAATAGTCACACTCGATTTCGCCGATTTTCTTGTTGCCCCAGCTGGTTGACACCTCTTTTAGCAGAAACAAAGGCTACATTAATGTATTAAATCGATGTTAATCCATTGCGTTGCCAGGCAACGCAATCATTTACAAACTCTTCAACTACAACCCTAATTATATTTAAAAATATTTTAGAAGGCCTCACAAAATACTTTAATGTAAATTAAAATGTAAATGTGAAGGGATGTGTGTAATGTGGTGATTGACATCATTCCCCAGCGGATCTATGGGTTGGGGTATTGTTCCGCACGGACATTTTAGTTAACAGGACTACCTGTTGTGAAATCCGAAAACATTTAAAAAAAATAAAATAACACTTTATTCCGAGTTTGCTTGCTTTTCTCTTTGGAGGTCATCACATAACAGCATTGTAATACACGGTTTGGCTGCATTAAATATTACATATCTGCCGTAGTTCGCTATTTATAGAGCCCTGATGAGAAGACTTCTAGACAAACATGAATATGTGACGTGGATCATAGATATATCAGCAATTAAACAAAATCTTCTATTTCTCTTCACAATATAAGTCTCCTTGCAGTATCAATACTAATTCGGCTGACTTTTATATTTGATCCAATCGGTATATTGGTAGGCCTATATTTACACCATAACGGTGCACAGCTGATAGAAAGGGACACCTGGTTGTTAAAGCACGTTATTGAAATGTATTATTTTTATTATTAGATATTATTAGGAGACACAGACAGACAAACTAATAAGGCTTTATTTAAACATTAAATAATACTTTAGGTTAAGGTCTTATTTTGAATAAGAAAAAAGCTTTGGGGGTATACATATTAAGCCTGACAAAGTACTAATATATTGCTTTCCTGCAATGTTAACTACTGTATGTTTAAGCACTTATTTTAACTGATATTATACATATGTATTATAGTCTTATAACATGTATGTAGATAGTATAAGAAATGTGCAGAATACGACAGTTTAATGGTGGAGGTGTACACACATATTGATAGATGTCTTGTAATGCACTGTTGAGGAACCTGCGACCCAAGTTGTTCATTTCTGACCTTGTCAGGTATTGAACATTCAATAAATAAAGAACATAGAATTATTAAATATACATTAAAACACAGAATTTGTGTGATTATACTAAATGATTTACAAATAAACACCACTGCATATTTACAACTGTTACACATGCTGATGTAACGCAAATGTTTCCAACTTGGGATCAATAAAGTATATCTTATCTTAAGATGATCGATGGCCTCTGAACCTTGACAAGTGCATGTTTCAGGCTTATCAATTAACAACAGGAGGGGTCACAGACATAAGACCAGCTGTTAAATAAAGCTCTTCTGACCTTAGCTGTCATGTGGATATTAATGCTGCCCATTATGGGCACAAGCAATTTTCACCCATTTATTAATTATATGTTTTAAATGTGAGTGTTTCCTATCCCCTAAACCTCCAGGGATATACACAGTTTAATACTGGCAACTTCTTATTATGGGAAATACGAAAACGTCTTTTTAAAACTACAAATCCCAGTAGAGACGTGCCATAGAACATGTTGCGAAACACACAATAGCCAGCATGTGTAGTTCTGGGGACGAGGTGGACCCGTTCAAATCCAGTTTTGGACAGTTTGCCGTGGTTCCATCCCATTTCAAAGTGCTGTTCGACGCTCGGCGTAACCCTCGGCGCACACTCAAACATCCAATCACAGAGCTTGAGGACTATCACGGGGTTGCGAAGCGGAGAGCATACTTACTTCCAATGTGTGGTTTAGAAAATAATACAAAATTAGAAGGAAAAAACGATGAAACAATACAGATTTCAGTATTCTGAGCCCCTCCTCTCCTCATAACTGACGGCAACAAAAGTCCTACATTATTCAATTAAAATAAAGAAGTAAAAACAATAAGTGTGGCTTGATATTGAGTAAGAAAAAGGTTGATAAACGCTGTGAGAATGGATCTGCGGTGAGCATTTCGCCGCGATCCCAACTCGTCTATTACCAACGTTGAGGGAGCTCTATGCAAGTCAATGGGACGCCCTGCCCGTTGAAAACTGACTCTCAAGGGGTACCCTGTCCGTAATACAGTGACGGGGAGGGGCCCTGACCGACCGTCAACATGTGACGGGTTGGGAGTGAGAACGTGTTGTACTTGTTGGTAAGACGGTAGCAGAATATAAGAAAATAACAATGCTAGTAGTTTATTCTCATAGACTGTATAAAATTTGAACTTAAATACAAATGTATAGACTATGTATAGCAGTGGCGAACCATGTCTATCACAACTGGACCTTCTGTAGACACACACACCCCCCTCCGCGGCATGATAATGTCCGTCTTTTCACTGAATTGTCGTCTTGAAAAGGGTACTCACAACAATTCCGCAACAACTTCATCTTCACCTGTTGCACTTGTCATTTCAACGTTAAAAACAATAAAACGGCATGAATTGCTTCGTCGCATTCGTCTAAACTAGCGGCGAATCCAAAGCCAGCTGCAAAGGCCCCGGGGCTTTTACCTATCGACGAGGCTTTTGAAAAAGGCAATACTCAAAAAAATACTCAATTATATTTATTTGGGAAAATAAATATGGTCACTTTGAAGAGTCAAAACTGTTCTTGGCTTTGTTTTGTTCATAGTAGTAATGCTCATGTCATTTGCTCACTACCAGTCTTTTTTTTACCACCAGGTGTGCAACAACTACAGGTACATTTAATATATATATATATTATTATCGGTTATCGGTATCGGTCTTGAGAAGCAGGAAGGTATCGGTTTCAAAAACCCAATATCGTGCATCCCTACTGAAGACAGAAATATTTGATCATACCACCCTGTCTGTCTCAAAGTTTCAAAGTGGCCAAAGAGTAAACACAACAGAATGAAATGAAAAGATTGAACAATAAAATATGTAGAGAGATGAGAAAGGAAATGACAAAGATAAGATTTATTCTTAAAAAGCTTTCTGCTCTAAGTATTGGATTTATTTATGCAAATAGGTACAATAATTACAAAAGAGCACAACAAAGGGAAGGGCACAGTTTGCTTTGAGTAATAAATAGAGGATTCTGCAGGTATTGCACCTTTTTGCAGTCTGGCAAACAAAGTTGGAAAATCAAAAGACAAAAATGTTGTATCTTTTAAGAGAGAATGTACGACAAAAGAAGAGGTTGTTCCAGTGAAAAAAAACGATTGATATCATCCAAGTTAATGAGCATTTACAGACAACTTGCTACTAAGATATAACAGAACTTACTGGTGAAAGTTGCATCTAGAACAATATCTTCCTTTGGTTGAGTCTGATCACACTTAAAACTGTTTTTGTGAACCCTCTCTAGAACAAGACGACCTAACAACAGCTTTCAGTTCAGCTGTCTGTAGTCACACATTGGCTTTTATCAAACTTGACACCCTGCCTGTTAAAAAACTTTGAGCGGGTCTGAGAAAATAAATGATACATGGTTGGAGGTTAACTGCAGCTGAAGAAAGTCAGGCAGCAAACACCATCCATCTGCTCGGGAAGGGCGTCGATGGTTTGGGAGGATTCCATTTCTCACATTGTGTTAGATTAATTTGGCAGAGACGCTTGTGTGGATGGCGGTAAAACAATTACAGTCCAAACAAGCAGACAAATGGGTACAGAAACTGGACATGAATTACCATTTGTTTTGTTCAAATGGCTATTTGTTCCAATTTATTGTGAGGAAGTTGGAACGAGGACATTTTCAATTAAATGTTTGTAAGTGCTTATCATATGAAAAGCTTGTTTGACTTCTTATGGAGTTGCATCAGCCACAGGAGTTGGACTTGTTAGTGTTAGATATTCTGAAATGTGTAGAACAATGTTCGTTTCAATTTTTAAGTTCTAGAAAACAACCCACATCCATAAATGTAATTGATCTGTGGATATGACATAGTCAAATGCATGTCTTAAAAAATGTTTTAAAATGACATCTCTTATCTGAGTTACTAATACAACTGTATTTACTGAAGGCATTAACTATAAGTACAGTGTTTGCTTGTAAAGCTTGTACACTTTTGTTTGAGTGTATGTGTTAAATCTTACTATTATACAAAGTAAAAATAGAGAGAGTAATATCATAATCAGGGAGAATGAGCCAGGCAATATAGTAGTGATGACCTCATACATTCTTTATGTGTCTGTGTGGTGCACTGCCTTGCAAAGCATGAAGTTCAGCACCACTTTTACGTAACATCGATTAGTTTTATGAATTGAAACAAAGAGATGTATGGAATAGGATATGAAGAGAGGGAGGTAATAGAATTCAACTGGAGTACATTTTCCCTGCAGCAAAAACAATGCATGAAAGAGCGAGCTAATGGGCGGAAGAGAGAGAAGGATGGGGAAGCAGAGCTGAGGGGGACGCATATACAGAAAGACACACATACAAAATAAAATGGAGGAATGTTAGCGTGACACACACACAAACAAATGTCAATCCTAAAATAGGAAATATTAATGTGTCCTTATAAATCAGAACATTTGGATATCTGTGACAAAGACTTTGCCAAATGAGAGCTAAGCTTTGCCACAAATGCACTGAGACCATACTATCCTCAGGGACTGACCTACGCAACTTCCAACAAGTTTATTTATTTTATCATTATTTCTTATTTATATTTTGTCAGTATTGAAATTTGTAAATGGATGAATAATTGAGTTATTTAAAAAAGACCTTAAATGCACAGAATGCAGCACAAATTATTTTGCATGCAGCATAACAGACATACAAATACATAAGAACAAATCAAATCTTAAAAAGATACTGCTACTTATAGTCATTGTTAAAAATGTTTTTGTAAAACTGTCCACTGGGTCAACAAGTCTAATGTTTAAGGGCAGTGTGACATATTTGTGTGGAATAAAGGCTAAAAGTAACATCCCCAAAAGTTTTTGTAGTGACCTTGTGAGGAGTTGAAGAGCAGCTGAGGGCTCATGGAGTCATTTAAGGATAGCCTGTGAGTTAAAAGGAGGCATGGCCGTTACAGTAAGTGCCATTTAGAAGGACTATATGATCTGAGTTATATGCTCTCCTGTTTAAATTGTTGTTGAAGCTCTGGCAGCAGCATTGAGATTGGACTGTAGTTTTTGCAATGGCTGCTTTTTGCAGGCCAGATTAATGAGCATTACAGAATCAAAGATTACTAGAAATATGGATTAAAAAGGCTTTTCTGCATCTTTGCATTATTGCAAATGTTAAACCAACAAGCTTTCAACAGGCTTTCAAATTGTCAGATTCTAAATTGACAATATTTCTTACTTTTGGTAATGTCTTGTGTTGTGTTTTTCTTCTCATAACTGTTCCACAATACAACTCAAAATGCCAGTGTATAAATTCGGTATAGGAGAAGTAAGTTTTCCCTAGATGTTTCCTTCCCAGTACATGTTTTAGATTTTCCCCAGTTGTAATGCTTGGCAAGCTTCAGGAAAAAAACAATGTTAATATTTCAAAATGAGCAAATGGTCAATGTTTCGTACTTCGTCAAACAGCACTGGTCTTTCATGCCCATACTCAGTATTGGAAAAAGCCTGTCCTGGCAAGCATTACGCTCAAACAACAGTGAAAGAAGCACATAACAGTTTAATGGGCTTCAATTTCTACTGTCAAACAGAGCGGCCTGTGAGCCACTGAGGAACACATTTGTTAACGGCTAATCTGTTTGATAACTATTTAATAATGCAACATCAAATCAATGTCTGTTTGGTGAAGGTATGTGGACTTATGGGATTGCATTACAAAATCCCTTTTCAAATGCAGCCACGTCAATGTTAAAATTACCTTTGGAGGAGGTTAGAGACACATGAGGTGTAAATATAGGAACTATTTGATATGTTTTTGTGCAAATATCGAAGCATGTTTATCCTCGAAGGCAGAATGGATGATGCCTGTCAGAGAGGATTGTTTAGATGTTGGAAGATGGAGGACAGGTGGGCCAATTCTGAACTATGGAAATGTTCTGACAGAAAATTATGTGCATGTCAGACTGAATGATGGTTTCACGTGGGATGGAGGCTGAACATAAAAGCTATATAATCTGGGTATAGGATGCATGTTTATATTAGGTGTTAAGCAGAATAAAAATACATACAGATATAGAAGCTCCAACACATTCAAACACTGGCTTTCTTTCATTCCTTCTCGCGTCACACTGACCTCAAGTCTATCATCTAAATGGATAAATCCCATCTTAATCTTTTCCCAGCCTTATTTCAGCATTTATATTTAAAGGAAAAGGTCATGAGGGATTTATTTTCATAATACACCACAGCACACTCATACAACAACTCGAGGACATACAGTTTTGACATTGGACGAAGCTTTATATTTCACGAAAGGACTACTGCGATATTAATAGATAGTGTCGTCTGATAAGTTCACAGAGCTTGATTTGCAAAGGGAATGTCCACTGCTGTCTGGACAATGCAGAGGGAAGGAGATAATGAATTACATTAAATTAATTCAAGTATTTTCATCCACAACATTTGGCTACAATAATAACTTCTAACTTTTTTTTTGCTGATAACACAAAGAAGCCTAACTATTTTTCTTAAATAAATGAATGAAAAAACTATTCCTAAAAGGTTGATGGGTTCAAATGTTAATGTACAAGCTATGGAAGAAAAGTAAAAACCTATAGTATCTGATTGATATAATCTTGAAATAACAAAAGAACACTTATATCGGAGGTTTGGGATTTTTTCCATCACTTTTTTTCCCACAAAGCGGCTTTATTTCCCACGTTTCTAAATCCTCTACTCTAAAAGACCACTTTGATTTATTTCTTTATAGCTATAAAATAGATTAGACTGAAGTTCATTGGTTTCAGAGGTGGACATCAAATGACCTGAACCAGAGGTCACGCTTCAATCATTCAAGAGAATGTAACAGATGTTAATTTCTGTCCCGCACCACTTCACTCACATTTCAAATACATTTCATATAGGCTGTTTGATAGACTGCAAAACTAAAATGTCATGAAAAGTGAGGTTACTCTGAACATTCTATGTTTTTTATAGTAATGCCACAGAAAAGGCACATACGTTGAATGTAAGCACAGACAATGGTGAATGATGTCTGCTAGAATACTTTCTACAGTTTCACTAAAACATCACCTCCTATAGGGCAACCTGTATATGTAAATGATGCATATGTGTACAAGCATTACTCTTTTTATTTATTTATCCAAGCTTATGATAATGCATATTCATGTGTATGCCTGCAAGTGTGTCTGTGTGTGTGTCTGTAAGAGTTGATATGTGCCTGCAACCATGATTGGCTTCCAGGCTGACCTTTTCTCCTCCGGCTCTGACAGCTCCCATTAAGACACAGCAAAGGAGCATATTTCCTCAGCCCTCCTCCTCCTGCTCCTCCTCCTCCTCCTCACTGCAGCCTTCTCCTCCAATATTCATCAGCACCATCAGCGCTTAGGGAGGTTGCTCCCTCACACTCTGGATATCTTGTTGTCCTGTCGCATATATTTTCCATGATCTCATACCGTTCCATCTCTGTCCCTCTCTTTTTACCTTTTGTTGGTTTTTCATCTTGATCTATATCAGCCTCACACACACACACACACACACACACACACACACACACACACACACACACACACACACACACACACACACACACACACACACTCTGAGTCTTCAAAGTCAGAGCCATATACTTCTATTCAAACCAGAGCTATGGTTGTCCAGAAACTTAAATTCCTCCAAATCTTCAATAGAGGATTTAATATGTCGTGAGCAATAATTCATGGGAGATGTTATATTTTGAGGGACATTGTTGCCTTACATTACATTACATTACATTACATTACATTGCATTTAGCTGACGCTTTTGTCCAAAGCGACTTACAATAAGTACATTCGACCAGGAAGACACAACCTTGAAGAAAACAGAATCATATAAGTATATCAGGTTTCATAGAGCCAAACATTTCAAGTGCTACTCAACTGGCTTTAGGTAATCCAGTCCTTTATTGGTATAAAAGTGCTTCGTTAATCGTTCTAACGCTCGAAGTGGAGTCGAAAGAGATGAGTTTTCAGTTTGCGCCGGAAGATGTGCAAGCTATCTGCCGTTCTGATGTCAATGGGGAGCTCATTCCACCATCTTGGAGCCAGGATAGCAAACCCACGTGTTTTCGCCGATGGGAACTTGGGTTCCCCCCTCGCAGCGAGGGCGCAACGAGTCGTTTGGCTGATGCAGAGCGTAGTGCACGCGCTGGGGTGTACGGTTTAACCATGTCCTGGATGTAGGAAGGGCCAGATCCATTCGCAGCACGGTAAGCAAGTACCAGTGTCTTGAAGTGGATTCTAGCAGTTACCGGAAGCCAGTGAAGGGAGCGGAGGAGCGGAGTGGTGTGGGAGAATTTAGGAAGGTTGAAAACCAGACGAGCCGCTGCATTCTGGATGAGCTGCAGAGGTCGGATGGCACATGCAGGTAGACCAGCCAGGAAGAACATTTGCAGAAAGAATGTAAATAAAGACATGCCTTACATAACCCTATCATACACTGATTGCAGAGTACCCAGTGTGCAATAGTAATGTGACTTAGCACCGAGCTATATATACTGTTCCTGTTGCTTTGAAGTTATCAGAGGATGCCATCATGCATTAGTTCAAACTATGGAATTAGGCCACTTGAATAAAAGATGCTGTCTCTACTGTAGGCTATTTTTATTATATGTACAGCACTTTGGCTCGACCAAAATCGTTTATAAATGTGCTATATAAATAAATTTGATTTGATGCTGATGTGTAAAGTATGGCCTGTGCCCGATACTGGCAGAACGACATCTGAGATTGCTACGGACTCGAAGAAGAAGTATGGGCTTAGATTTGTCTCAAATATTTGTGTGAACATAAAAATAATTTGTGTGTAAATTATGTGATTTGTAAATGAAAAACACCATCCACAAATGCATTTAAAAGATTTGCAAACTCACAAATACATTTTCAAATGTAAAACGGATCTGCAAATACGCTAAATATTTTCACAAATAAAAAAAAGATCTGAATATCTCTTTAACATTGACAACTTTTGATAAGGCATTTGTGAATCCATTTTGTATTTGTCAACCAAAAATGCGCATGTGGATCTCAAATTTCTGCTTGTGGATTGTCTTTTTTTACACACACAGAGTTTTGAGACTAACTTTTCTGCCGGTCTCGGCTAAAATCTACTCGCGTCACTCGTCATTTTCTCGGAAACCAAGTGATGGCCTGCTGATAACGATATAAATACAATACCAATTGGTATTATTAAAGGGGAGAATAATCGACCGAAATAACGTTTCCCGAACTTTTTTTGAGGAGTTTATATCAGAACAATAGTAAATGAAGCTTACATATTTAAAAATACAATAAAAAATATGATCACCACACTTTTTCCAAAGATCAAGAATGAACATCCTTTATAAGTTTTAAATAATTTAGATCTCCTATTAAGGCTCTTTTACAAACCTTGACTACAGTGTATAAATACTTTAGATAATGAATACATAATGTTCTACTCCATGAAATATATGTTGGGAGTAAAAGAAAAATGGAAAAAATGGATGGAACACCATAAATGACAGGGAGGCTCTTCCACGATTGTACCACAGAGAGGTCAAGAAGAACATATACTGTTAGGGATTTGTAAAACAATTTGCTCCATTGCTTTCCATGGATGAATTATCTCACTATCTGTCTAAATACAAGCTGCTTGACCTAGCAATCATGTTCAAACCACTGTTGGACAACTGCTTTGCATATGTGCAGTTATTCACACTGAATCACCCATTAATCAGGCATAAAGACACAAACACACGTCATTTGGCTCCTCTGGGATTGGCACATGGGTCCAAACTGTGTCTCTTTGTGTCACAGACAGATTGCTTCACTACGCACCATTCTAATCCACAAATGACTATCCGAGTCACTGACATCCCAGGAACACTTGGTGCCATCTCATGAATGTACACGAGCCTGGAAAATCACATTTAGCTTTGTGAGAAACAGAAGCTCCAATGAGCTGTAATGGGAAGAAAAGAGGCAACGACACTGAACTGAAAGTGGGTAAGAACGAATCAATCAGGGGAGGTAAAGCATGAGCTGCATTCCAAAAGGAAGGTTATTTATGGTTATTTTTAGGTGTACATATCAACATAAAACAGGAAGGTCAGAAGGAGAGTTAACTGTATATTTCTCCAATAAAAGAAGAGTTGCATGGAGCTTGGTGTTTGGATTTTGAAAACTGCAAAAAAAGGGACAAATACTGCATAATGTGCCTTGAGTTTCCAATATTTACCTCATTAGGGCAAACTGCATTTCTCCTTGGGTTTTCTTTTTGACCAGTGCTGGTTATAAAAACTTCAATTGTTTTTAAGCTCTGACAATTTCTCTCTATTTTTTTTAATTGCAAAAGTAATGAAAACAATTTGATTGGTTCTGAAAACATTCTAATTATAACCCAGCGTACTCTTGCACTGTTGTTAAATGTAGCAAAGTTGCATCGATTTGAATATTAGCAATGATTATAAAACTCAGTTGCAAAGCTTGTAAAAGCCAACTTTTGGGGCAACCCTTTTTTTTATAAATCAAACCGTCGTCTCCATATCCCAATTGTCCTATGTTATCTTCAGAATAACGCATTCCACAATTAAATCTTTCATTGGTCTGACTAGCTTTAAGTTATTCTTCAACGTTTTAAAATATATACAAATGGGAAAACATCATGTAGCAGAACTGAGTTTCAAAAACTCATGAGACAATGTGTTGGGTTTAAATGTAGATAAGATGACTGGAGAATTATTCATTTCCATGTCGAGAAAATGTACTGGAGTGTAATGTGTATTGTATGCACTGCTACTGTTTGGAATCAGATGCACGCAGCAAGACAGAATGTTATGCTACACCGGTCTACTCAAATGCTACTTACATTCCCAAACACTTTATGTATAAGCTTTATAAATAACTGTCTTATGTTGGATGGCGTATGACATGACAACACGTCTACTTAAATTAGGATGAACTTTATCTACACTGAACAAAAATATATAATATATACTCTTCTTATTATCTAAAATCTCGTAATATCATTCATCACTAGCGACAATGAAAGTGGTAAATGATATTACGAGTATTTTAGATAATAAGCAGAGTTGTGGCAGCTCTATTTATTGACCTATCCAAGCTTTGATACTGTCGATCATTGCATTTTGAAGCAAAGGCTGGTCAGTATAGGCATGTCTCCAGCCATGCAGCAGGGTGGTTTTGTAAACTACCTCCTCTGAAAGATCCCAATGTGTTCAGTTTGATGGGCTTGTCTTCTGAGTGGTTAAAAAATCACTAATGGTGTACCACAAGGTTCAGTTTTAGGTCCGCTATTATTCTCTATCTATATTAATAGTTTAGGTGAAAATGTCGAAGGAGCAACCTTACATTTGTATGCGGACGATACCGTGATGTACTGTGCAGGTCCCTCGATTAACGAGGCTGTTGTTAAATTACAGGCTGTTTTTAACATTATTCAGGCTCAGCTCTCTGAACTAAAGCTTCTTTTAAATGTGGATAAAACCAAGGTAATGCTCTTTTCTAAAGCTAAAGCTAAAAATACACCAGAGACTGCTTTGGATATTGTAACTACGCAAGAAATACAACTTGAAGTGGTTACCTGTTACAAATACTTGGGTTCTGGCTTGATGACTGTCTCACTTTTAAACTTCATGTCAATAACCTGCTTAAAAAGCTGAGGGTTTAGGCTAGGTTTCTTTTACAGAAAGTCCTGTTTCTCGCTTGAGCCAGGAAAAGGCTAGTCACTGTGACCTTTTTACCTGTGCTGGATTATGGTGATTTGTTATATATGAATGCACCTGCCAATTACCTGAGCAGTTAGATGCTGCGTATCACAGTGCACTGAGATTTTGACAAATTGTAAAGCACTTACACATCACTGTACCCTGTATACCAAGGCGGTTATGCCATCACTTACTGTACGGAGGCTCAGTCACTGGTACTTTTTCATTTACAAAGCCATGTTGGATAAACTACCATCTTATATCTGCTCCCTGATCTCTCTGCGAATTGAAAGTACATATTGCCTGAGATCGCATGCTGTGGTTTTATTAAATGTGCCAAGTGCTAGGACTGTCTTAGGGAAGAAAGCTTTTAGATGTGCAGCTCCACTAACATGGAACAGTCTGCAAAAAGAATGGAAAATTACCAAGCTAGTACCACTACATGTTTTTAAAGCTCGTTGGATGCTACAAAATCAGATGCTGTTGGTACCTGTACTTGTGGTTAAATATGTAAATTGTAATCCCTGTACATTTTGCTGTATGATGTCCTTTTGTTGTTCTGTTGTTTATGTCTTCTTGTGGAACCTACTGCTGCAGGTCTCCCTTGAAAAGAGATAATTGATCTCAATGGGATTTTACCTGGATAAATAAGGTTTTGAATTGAATTGATAAACGCAACACTTGTTTTTGCTCCCATTTTTCATGAGATGAACTCAAAGATCTAAAACATTTTCTATATACACAAAATAACCATTTCTCTCAAATATTGTTCACAAATCTGAAAAAATCTGTGATAGTGAGCACTTCTCCTTTGCCGAGATAATCCATCCCACCTCACAGGTGTGGCATATCAAGATGCTGATTAGACAGCATGATTATTGCACAGGTGTGCCTTAGGCTGGCCACAATAAAAGGCCACTCTGAAACGTGCATTTTTGCTTTATTGGGGGGGTCTGGGGGGGTCCGAAAACCAGTCAGTATCTGGTGTGAGGGGTAGGGTTAGGGTTAGGGTAATGTTTGTGAATCGAGTGGCCTGTGTTCGTCGTCCATAACATACGCCTGCCCATACCATAACGGTTATGGTATGGGCAGGCGTATGTTATGGCATATGTTATGGCGTATGTTATGGACGACGAACATAGGCCACTCGATTTGAGAGAAATGGTTATTTTGTGTATATAAAAAATGTTTTAGATCTTTGAGTTCATCTCATGAAAAATGGGAGCAAAAACAAAAGTGTTGCGTTTATATTTTTGTTCAGTGTATATTGTACTTTATACGTAACGATTTAAAGAGGCGCTTTTATGCTTTTTTGGGGGTTCCCTTTCCTGTAGTGTGTTATACAGGTTCTGTGCATGTAAATGTCTGCAAAGGCTAAAATCCCAAAGTTAAGAACAGAGGGAGTTTTCTTTCCAACCCAACACATCTTTTTCA